>NC_056726.1:1869949298-1870249298 GCF_019279795.1 Protopterus annectens | reverse complement strand
GGAGAGGACCCAGGACTGAACCGTGTGTTACTCCACTTGTCACTGGTCTGAAGTCGGATTTGGAGTCTGCTACTTTCATAGTGTGGGTTCTGTCAGTGAGCCAGTTGGCAACTCATCTTATGACATGGGGATTTATTCCTAGTTTAGTGAGTTTATCTATAATTCCAGAGTGGGGGATGGTGTCAAAAGCCTTGGCGAGATCTAGATAGGCTGTGTAAACCACCTTACCCTCGTCTACGGCTTGGGTGACTACTTCAAACAAGTCTATCAGGTTTAGGAGACATGATCTTTCTTTTACAAACTCAAACTGGGTGGGGTCCAGAGTTTGGAGATTATCAATGTCTTTGTGTATCCAAACACACCCGTGGAGACAATAATTCAACTGCTGCAAAAAGATGGTAAAAGCAGGTTGACTTGATAAAGCCTGGAATTGTCCAGGCGAAAGCGCTTGTCTCCACTGTGTTTTTTCTCTGTGCTAAAGGATTCGTTTGGGAATTAAACCTGCTTTTACCATCTTTTTGCAGCAGTTGAATTATTGTCTCCACGGGTGTGTTTGGATATTGTTCTTAGTTGCTTCTCATTTTTCACGAGTTTTGTTCCTGTTTGGTATCATGACCACCGGCGTAGAGGCGTTCAACCCTGCAGTTACACCCCACCTGTTACAGGAAACAGACGCTAATCTCCCTGTAACACGAGCGGAATTTAACCAGGTGTTAGACATGCTAACTGAGCTTAAGGGACTGCTAAAACAACAAAGCAAAGACGACGTAAGAACTTCTTCCTCTAATATCGCACCTAGCATTGTTCCACCGATACAACGGTCTACCGGAGGAGGTAGACGGAGTTAGGATTCCATCTGAAGTTTCTCAAGAAAACCATGTGGCCCAGGAAAGTACAAGATCCTCTAACAACCAAAGTAATCCAGGAGCTCGTTCCAAAAAAGCCAAAGACAAAACGAAAGAGTTTGATTTTGCAAACTGGGCGAACCAGCCCTTTAACTTTAACAAAGGTACTGTTAATTATGTCAACTCAGTGGCTATTGACACAGATTTTACAGCATTTAAAAACAAGCTGTACGCATTAAAAAGTAATCAATGTGAGATTGACTATCTGGCAGAATGTGTCAGGACTAAGCGTATCCCTAAGGGGCTACGCTTCTTTAAATTTCCTAATTTTGTTAAACAAGGCTCTGCACAATATAAACAGCTTTGTAGTATTTTTGATAGAGCAGGCCTTGAAGTTTTAACAGTCACGATAGAGGAATATGAAAAGAAGGCCAGGGCACTTACAGAGGAATTAAATAATTTACATAACAATGTCATTTCAGACACTGACTTTGGCATGGTCAAACATGACTACGACAAAGTCTTTGATGAAGTTGACCAGTTCTGTTCTAAAATCATTTCCAGAAAGATCAAGAAACTAGAAAGAGATATGCATGAGTATAGGGAAGAGATAGCATATCCCTGTTACAACAAATCAACAAATAATAGTAGATACAACAGTACCTATGATAACGGAACTGATGAAGTTTTTCAGCGCAATTATAATGAAGCTCCACGTAGGAGCAACGTTTGGCTGAGAAAGATAGAAAGGAACGAAATCAGGATTTTCACTATCCCCCGGGGAGAACCGGGGGATGGGGGTACAAACCACAGAGGCCAGGGGCCAGATGGAACAACAAATAAGCGTAGGAAGCTACGATGACAAAGCCCCTTATCCAACTTCAGTTACTGCTCCATGCCCTTTGGTTGAGTTGGATGCATACTATGATTGCATCCAAATAGTGGATGCAGTCAATTGTAAGGTGTTTAAAATGAATAACCTCAGCATTTATAACTTTACTGATGTTTCAATAGACCCTATAGCCTTTGGTATTTTTACCAAAGGCTTTCAATTTGTACCTTCCCACAGAACTAATTTAGCTAACTTACTGGTAGATCTTAAATTATTTACCAGAGCACTAAATTTGAAACATTTTTTCAAAAACACAGTATATAACTCAAATGGGCTTAACAGAAAAGTACATTTAATCCACCCATGGTACAACCTTTGTAACTGTATGAGCAGCTAGTGTAACATGAACTGCGTGATAAGTTCCTTTATTCTACTTACATGCAGCAATCTAATATAACCAAACAAGAACTTGAATACATCTCAATGCTATCCAGGGAACATGTCAGGGTAATGAAGCCGGACAAGGGTGGTGGTGTTGTACTTATGTATGACCACACCTATGAAGAAAGTATACATAATATGCTGCATGATGACCAACAATACTGTCTCATATCCGTAATGAGTATAACATAGCCCTAGCTAAGATTAAATATACATTATATGATTATCTTTTACAAGGAGCTATTAATGAGCAGCTTTATAACTTTCTACTAGTGAATAAACCCAGGGTTCCTATTATTTTCAGAATCCCTAAGACCCACAAAGGCATCAGCCCGTTACCATTCAGACCAATTGTCTCAGGTGCAGGTGGGGTAACGGAACCTATTTCTAAATTTATAGATTTTGTCACTAAACAGTACACCCTGGCCATGACCCATGTGATAAAAGACTCATGGGAGTTTCTCAGACTTTTTCCAAAAGAAAAATGCCTCACCTCTTCATTAATGATCACTGTGGATATTAAGGAGTTATTTCCGAGTATACCCCATAGTGTTGGTGTTGAATGGTTTACTGATTTTCTCAAACATGAAACCAGGCTAAGTAGCAATATCATTAACTTAACTTCTGAGTTGTTAAATATTGTTCTTAACAACAGTTATGTGTTTTTTAACGGGGAATTATTTAAACAATCCAAGGGAGTGGCCATGGGTGCTTCCTGCCACCGTGATATGCCAATGCGGTATTACATAGATGGGAGCAGGTGCACATTTTCCAGTCCCCTTGGGCACAGTACATCACTTTTATTGCCGTTACCTGGATGATATTTGTATCATCTGGGATGGCACTAGAGATCAAGTAATAGGTTTTCTGGAATATATCAATTCTTCCACTGATTTCCTTACATTTACTCATGAAATCAGTGAGAATGAGCTTCATTATTTAGATGTAGCAATCCTTAGAGATGCACAATCAATGGAATTATACTCCAAGGTTTATAGAAAACCTTCATTTTCCAATTCTCTGCTACATTTCAACAGCCAACACCCATTCCAACAAAAGAAAGGAATAGTTAAAGGTCTGCTTATTAGGGCATCTCGTATGTGTAGCAGATTGCCTGATTTCATTGCTGAAGCTAACAACCTTAGGGTGATGTTTACAGAGAGAGGTTATCCGGATTATTTGGTGAATAACCTTATCCATGAGATTCTTAGTAAAAGGGACTGTTATATACACCATTGTTTGGGAACAATGATGTTGGTATCCCCATCCCAAGGCCCTCCGGCACACAAGCACAGGAGAATTCTAGCTATTTTATTTATACTTTTTCTGAGAATTCAAGGGAGATAGAGAACACAATCAATAAGTTTTGGTTTGTGTTACAAACCAATGATGAATTTAAAAACTTGATTCCAAAGAGACCAGCTTTTGTTAGAAAAAGAGGTCGTAATTTAAAAGAGGTGTTTGAGCAAAGACATATCACTACTTGTATGACAACTCAACAAAGGAATGGCACCTTTAAATGCGGCACGTGCAAACAGTGCCCTTTTATTATCAATAGTAACCATCTATATCTTAAAGCACGTAAACAAACTTGAAACCACACGGTCACTACACTTGTAACACGAAAGGTGTGGTATACATTGGGTATTGCTTGACCTGTGCTTTTATATAGGAAAACTGAAAGGGAATTTAGGAAGTGCATATATGAGCATATCTATGATATAGGTAAAAAGAAAGATAGTAACGCATTCTATAAACATTCCCTTGGTTGCCCTAATTTCAAACTTGCTTTTATGGTGCTTGAACAAGTTCATCCAAGTAGTAGGGGTGGAGACTGGGAATCCACCCTGGAATTTAAGGAATTAATCTGGCAGCTTAGGCTTGATGCTAGCAGTATACCTGGCATGAATGAGACGCTAAGCATAGGGCCAGTTCTCAAACTTAGTAGAGCCAGATTATAGCTTATAACGCACACAATTTTTTAATATAGGTTGACATTTTATGCAACAAATTCAGTAGCTGACAGTTTGGTTGTTTGGTGTACAGACAACATTTCGTTGTCTATTACAGTTTTTATGCTATACTGTAGGCTTAAATGTTGTTTTTAAAAGTTTTTAAATGTAATGTTTTAAGAAAATGTGTTATTGTACAGTATATGTTTAATATATTTGTATATGAAATCAATTTTGGTTTACACAAACATTTACATCCCAATAGACTTTTAGTAACAAGCTAAAAGGAAATGGTATATGTCTTTAAATTATTCTCTACTAGCTTGTTTTGTTTAATTAACAATCAATTTAAGCATGTGATTTAGGTATATAGGTAGTGCTTTCACAGTTTGTTTTTACTCTGACTTGATAAAGCCTGGAATTGTCCAGGCGAAAGCGCTTGTCTCCACTGTGTTTTTTCTCTGTGCTAAAGGATTCGTTTGGGAATTTAACCTGCTTTTACCATCTTTTTGCAGCAGTTGAATTATTGTCTCCACGGGTGTGTTTGGATATTGTTCTTAGTTGCTTCTCATTTTTCACAATGTCTTTGTGTATAAGATTCATGATGATATGTTTCATGGCCTTGCAGACCAGGCTCATTAGGCTAATGGGGCGGTAGTTCCCGGGGTCCGTGGTGGCTCCCCCTTTGTGGAGTGGGATAACCATTGCTGTGCACCATTCAGTGGGCACAAAGCCTGAGGTGAGGCTATGACTTTTATATGGTGCTTAGTTGGGGTGCCAGTTCATTCTGCAGTTTGTGTAGAACACAGCCTGGGATGTTGTCAGGTCTCATGGATGATGTGTTCTTGGCTTTGGAGAGTGTGTTTTTTACCTGTGCAGCCGTGATTACAGGAACTTTGGATTCTTCCGGTATAGAGATGGGCCCTTTAGGGGGTGAGAGGGGGGGGTAAAGTTAGCACTGAACCTATCTGCCAGGATGTTGGCAATATCAGTGGTTTTTGTATATTTAGTGCCATTGTGCTGTAACTCAGAGCAGATCTGAGTGTTGCCATTGAGATTCTTGACATAGCTATAGAATGCTTTGTGGCTGTCTTTAGAATCAGTGGCAATTTTGTCTTCCTAACTAGCTTTGGAGGATTTTATGAGGGATCTCAGCTTCTTACTAAGGCTGACCAGGGTGTTCCTCCAATCATGGGATTTTACTTTTTTTGCAACAGTTTCTTTCTTTTGTTGTAGAGTTTGTTTATGGCAGGAGACCACCAGATTGGCTTCCTGTTTTTGGAGGATAGCATCTTGGTTCTGTTAGGGATAGCATGATCCATGCACTCGTGTAAGTGCTTATAAAGTGCATTTGTGTAGGATTCAGCAGTTGTACTTCTATTGTCCGTCTGCATGGGTGTCGTGAAGTTTGCCACTTCTGTCTTAAGAAGCATGAAGTTGGCTTTGGAGAAAGTTTTTACGGTGGTTTCCCTAATGAGGGGTGGGGGGGCAGGATGTGGATGTCTAGGGTGGTTAGCTTGTGGTCGAATCTGACCAATGAGGAATTGACCTCTGGTGTGGAACACCGGCCACCCATGTTGGTAATGACCAGGTCTAGGATACTGCTGCCCCTGGTGGGGGGTGTGGATAAGTTGATCCAAGACATTGGAATTTATGAATTCCAGAGAATGTTGAGCAAAAGCATTGGTACATGAGTAGTTTTCCCAGTTAATGGTGGGGTAGTTGAATCACCCATTATTAAGGTGTTGGGTTGTACCTAATATTTTCCAGTGTATCAAGAAATGAGGAGTGGGAATCCTGGGGCATGTAGGGGGATCTGTAGCAAGTTATAATTTGGATTGCGGTCTTGCCCAGAGTTAGTTGCACTTGGATAATCCCCGATGCATTATGGTGAGCAACTAGCCTGGAGGTGTGGATATCCTTAATGAAAATGGACACACCTCCGCCTTTAGTATTTCGGTCCAGGTTAGGTGGCCAAAAGTTGTGGTATGAATTATAGCCTAGTAATGCAGAGGTGCTCTCTGGAGTCTTGAACCAGGTCTCTGTCACTGCACAGATGTCGATGTTCTCCATTTTAAGGAGTGCCTTGAGTGAATGCATTTTGAGGTTTAGACTTCTAGCATTGAGTAGCATTACCCTCAGATTTTGCTTGCTTGTACCTGTTAAGGTGGTGAATTTGCCATTTGAACCTTGCCTAAAAAAGGCACTATAGGGGTGGCAAGAGCCTTAGCCAGTATCTGGAATCCCAAGGGCGAGAGGTGCAGGCCATCTCTGGCAAAGCATCGTGGTCTGTCGATTGTGTCATCCCAGGCAGACAGATACTGGATCCCCTTAGAATGACACCAGAAGCTTAGCCAATTGTTCAAGTCAATCATTTTGTCCTTGTACTGCGGCATCATTCTGGGTGATGGCAGGATGCTACTCAGGGATAAGGTCATACCTGCCTGGGCTACAAGATCGGAGAGCTCCTCCATGTCTCTTTTCATATAGTCCGGGGGGGTACATCTCAGGTCATGCACACCAACATGGACAATGAAAGAGTCATATTTGTACTTGTGGAGTGACCTGAGTGCTTGCGTTATGTGGCTGATCATGGCACCCAACAGGCAGCTGACAGTAACTTTCTCCTTGCTTAGCCTGGTGAGTGGAACATCAGTGTGCCTGACTATAGAGTCACCTATAACTAGAGTGCTGGGTATGTTGTTATGCCTTATGTGCTGTGGTTGAGTGGCACACTGAGTTTGTGGGCTATGTGTCATTTGGGTTGTGTTGCGGGCTGGAGGTTGCTTGTGTTTCTGCTTTGGAGGTCTCTGTTGCTTGAGCAGATTTTTATCGAGTGCCTCCATGAATGTAGGTGTGTGTTTCATGTTTCTATGTGTGTGTTTTGCTAGTGTAGGTTTTGAAGGACTATGTGATGAGTGTGGTATGGTGCAAGTGTTTACCTTCTCCTCTTGACTGTCTAGTCCAGTCTTGGGTAAAGAGAGATTTTCTTCCAGTTTGGCTATATAAATGCATCTCTCACAGGTTGCAGTTTTAGGTGGTGGGAGGAGCGGGTTGTGTGTGAACATGAGGAAATTGCTGCATTGCCCCAAGATGCCTAGATTCATCAGGTAGACAGGAGAAAACACCAGGAGCTGATCCTTATACATGCCTGGATAGGTGCTTATTCATTAAGTACTAAAAACTGTTTTCCTCTAAACAAGTGAGGAATGTTGAGTGCTGTAGTAATTTGTAGCTTATTTAGGGCTTACGAGTTCTGAATAAGTGCTGAGCTCAAAGAAACAGATTTTAGTGCTAACACTAAAAAACTGGCTTGTTCTAAGGGAAAATTTGAAAAGCAAACTTTATGGCACCGGGAATATTTTAACTCTAGCTAAGCGGCGATGCATACAGTGTATATATATATTTTTTAATATAACAGTAGCAAATGAGCAAACTGATTTAAACAAATTAACTGATTAACCAATAAAAAGATAAAAAATGAGCCCCGTTCCAGCAGTCTATGATCATACAAGTCCTAACTGCACACTTCTGCCACTACGGTGCAGGGGAACCATCTCCAAAAAAAGATGGTCTGGATTACTGCTCAAGTTATACAAACAAAGCTAGATTCAGCAGGTCTGAATTTAGTCTATGCTACAGCAAACAAGGCGCACCAATTTCAGAAAGAAACAGTTCAAATAAGCAGGCACAATAAGCCTTTAACCAGAAACTCCCAGCTCAGAAGGGCAGAATCTACCCTCTCCTCACACAAGAGTGCAGACCACACCTTCTTAATGCAAAGTAATATTAATAGATGTATCCATTAAAGGTAATTCTGCATAACCAAATGCAAATTATGAAAAAAAAACAAAATGTGCAGTGAAAGCCAGATGCTTTATTTAGGATTTAGTGCTTCCATTCCTACCTGGAAATTCATCAGACTCTAAAAGGGCTGCATACATCACTTCCTTATATATAGGCCTCCTTAAAGGTGCAGTGCGATAAATACATAAACAAGTAAAACATAAAAATAAAAACAAAAAACAAAACAAAAGCAAGTGAACAAAAACAAACCCCAGGATTTAATAAAATACATGTAGACACAGTGTAGAGCCTACATGGAATGTATCCATGTCATGGCCACAGTTCCCCCATGGCAGCACGCCATGCATATGAATGATGGTGTGCTGCTGAGGGGGAGCCAAAGAACATGGATATTGAATCATTGTAGGGAGAGCTGTAGCAACTACCCATGGCTGCAGATGAGTGTGAGGCTTCCTGCAATGCTCCTTGCCACTATTGTAATGTTGTGAAATGTGTCAACTCTCTAATAAAAGTCATTTGTATGATGTGTTATTTTTTTTTAAATATTTTTGTATATTTTTTTAACTGCATGTTTCCACAGCATGGCATGGAGCGCAGCAATGCCAAGCTGTGCTCACATATAAACAGCTGACATCTGGCAGCATCTAAAAATAGAAACTGGATGTAATTATCTTAATTAAATTTATTTATTTAATTATGTTATTTTTTTTTGTCATTTACATTTGCACAGCATGGAGTGAAGCAGAGCTGAGTGGAGCTCATGCATACATGGCAGACACCTGCCAGACATCTAAAAATAGAAACCAGATGTAATTAATTATTAATTTATAGATGTGATAAGCCTGTTTGCACAGTGTGCTGCAGTGCTCAGCAACGCTAACAGGTAGCCTAGTAGTATATGTAAAGGTATACTACTTTTTATAACATCCAACTAGTTCCATGGGTAGAGTTACAGTCTTATGTGTAGTAGACCCTGGGTTCGAGTCCATAACAGGCTAACATTTGGGTGTAAATGAATGTACTATTCTTCTTTAATTTCATTAGATTATTGTGAATTTTGGCACTGCTGCACTCTGCTAAGCACTGCTCAATCACGGTAAGCAGTGCATAAACATGACATCTGTTACCAATGTTTGCATGGTGCTAAGCCTCACTCAAACCACAGTTCTGCAAGTTTTCTCACTGCTTGGCTTTGCTTAGCTTGTTTGTGTGCTGCTAAGCAACACAGTGTTTTTTTGAATGTTGCTCAATGCCATGTAAGGGCAGGAAAACAGCCTATATTAAGCCCAATATATGGAATTCTGCAGCAGTCATTGGAGTTCATTCGTCTGTTGGTATGGCTGGCAGTGTTGGTGAAGGTGTGCACTTTTGGGCACAATGGTGGGACATTCAGGAGTCCAGGGTCATGGTTGGGCTTCTTATTAAAAACTATGAACCGTGGCTGATGCAGGGTGGATTCCAGGGCTCAGAGAGTAAGGAGAAGGGCTGGGACCATTTGGCCAGGGAATTCACCAGTGTTACTGGTATTCCTCACACAGGTGAGTAGTGCCATCACCATTTTGTCGACCTGAAAAGAAGGAAGAGGGAAATGCTGGACACCTGGGTCCAGGATGCTCAAGCTGGGAATGCTCCACAAATATGTAAGTATGTCTTCCTCTGCCTAACCAATATGCAAGCTGAAGGTCTGCAAAACAGGTATGCAAAATGGTGTGCTTCTCTCCCAACAGCTGTGGCTGGGACAGGACTCGCAATGTCAAGTCCCATGCCAGGTGCCTTGCCAGGATGTGTCATGAGCATGGTAAGTACAGATTTAGTATGCCAAATGTAGTGCAATAAGTAAGAAAGGGTGAAGCATTTACTGCAATAAAGTATACACAAGAAAAACTGTACTGCAATAAATGGGCATGTAAAATGGTAGTGCAATAAATGGGAAATTACAGCTGTAGAACTGTACTGCAATAAATGAAGAATAAGAACTGTATTTCAATAAAGCATTAGCAATACCAATAACAGCAAGCAAAATGTTGTTCAGAAGAATTGTGCTTTGTCAAAACCATTGCAGTAGAGCTGTATGGATTGATTTTCTATGGAAGGTTGCTGCAGTCAAGTTTAACGCTGTAATAGCTGTAGCCAGTAAATCTAATGGTCTGCAAACTGTATTGCTCAACCCATAGTACTGTACAAGGTTGTTTCTATGCCAATATCGGTCTCATAATGCTCTCTCTTCTTCAGACATCAGGTAATAAAGGTATATGGGTGATGTAGCCCAGTCCATGGGCAGATAGTGTGTGTGGACTTCACAGATATTTCAAACCAAATAGCAATACAATGTGTTCACTAGCATTGTTGATTCTAAACTACAGCTTTTTTCATATATGCAGTATGGTTGTATTCCATGCATGTGTGTTCTACTCTCACTGCAGTTTACTATAACACTGTAATAGTGCTAGCATGCCAGAGGAATGTTCTCTAACTTGCATTGCTCAAGTCATAATATAGTTCCAGGTGATCTCCAGTCAAGTATCAGTCACTTGATAATCAACAGTGACTCAGTAGCTCAGTTTGTTAAATGCTTTGTATGTAGTACATTTTGCCACACACAGTCCTGGGTTTGAATCCAGTGGTATATAGCACTAAATTTTTAGTTTCAGTCAGGTAATGTTCACATTTTTTCTCTTACCAGGAACACAACAAATATATGGGTGAGGTGGCCCATATTATGAGCAGACAGTCTATTTACATTTTATAGAATGTTAACATCAATACCAGGAATGTGTTCATCAGCATTGTTGAGTCATAAATAAAGCTGTGCGATCCCAGTATGGCTGTTTCCCTTGCATGTCTGTACTAAGTTGCTGCAGTCAGTTATTACATTATTTGCAAATGTCCCCAGCAGTCACAGCTACTGGGTTCTACTCCCATGCCTGCCAACTAAGACATGGTGGCTGTCTAGTTTGCTTACTGTACACAAACATGCCTTTCAAGTGTCACAATTTCTTGTAATGTAATTAAAACTCTTTAATCCATCTGTCATATGATTAGCAGATAATTATTAACTGGAATGCAACATATTACCAAATCTGTTTACAGAACACCTGGGTAGTTATGTAAGGCCACATTATGTGAAACTGTTCTGTGTAGTGGAGTACCAGCATTTGTAACTGCTTAGCCCATACTGACCCATGCTAACAGCTTGAGAAATATGTACATGCTACATCAGTTATAGGATAACTCTAGTTACTGTGCTCACACCTGACAATACACACCTATAGAGTATATATTTCAGTGTAATGAGGGATATAATCTGCAATGTCAGTAATGGAATTTTTCTCTCTCTACCCACCCCTTATCTTCGTTTATTTATGACTGTTATTTATTATTATGATTTAATATTAACATATTTTGTTACACTAACTATATTTTGGAAAAATGTGTTTCATTATTGATATATTTTATTATGATTTAATAATAACATATTTTGTTTAACTATATATTGGAAAATGTGGTTGATTATTGTTATATGTTATTGTGGTGCAATATTAACATATTTATTAAACTAATTGTTTTGTTGGCCCTACGGTTTACTTTTACTGGCATGCTGTTACCATGCTAACTTATGTTGCTTAATGTTGTGTTGCATGTGTTATACAGTAATGTGCATTTGGATAAATAAATATGATGTTTGATTCTGTTAATACTAACATTGGTTTGGTTATTACTAAGCTTAACATATTGCTATACCTCATTTTCCACAGCACATCAAGGTAGGCCAGTTCTGGCTGATGTCCCTTGCCTCAACCAGCCACGGCACTAGGTCCCAGCACGTCTGGGACCCAGAACAGTGGTAAGCTCTCTGCTGCCTCTACTCTACCTTTGGCATCAGATAATACCTCCCAAGGAGATGGGGCCTAGCCCCCATCTGGGAGTGGTGGCAGAGGGTGTGCTGTCCCCCATCATAGCTGACTGTCTTGGTGTGCAGGATAGTCCACAGTGGCTATGACCACTGCCTGCACCAGATTGAGGGCATGCTGGCCACTCTGGTGGAGCAGCCTTACCATAGTGCCAGGCCTCCAGCACAGCCCCTCTCAGGACAGTGATGGAGCAGTGTTGATAGTCCCATGGGTGGGGACATGAGTCAACCTGCTGCCATGTGGAGGCACGTGGGACTCAGAGTCCACAGCACTCTCCCTATCCAAGGTGTTCACCCCCTTCATGTGTCACACACTGCTCCTGTCTGCTGTCTTGTCTGTCTTGTCTGTTTGCAAATACATCCACACCTACCCAACTTACCTCCCCCACATGTACCTATGTCTCTTCCTCAACATTCCACTCTCACCTTAAAAAAAATGCACCTGTACCCAAAAAATATTGTTCCATACAAAGATGTGCATTTTGCACACATGTCTACTGGACACATGTAATTCAGTCCAATTGGCTTGACAATGCAGTTATGTTGTCCTCACCCCTCTCTCTGGGGTTTGAGAATCCAAATTCATCTACAAATTCTGTCAAAGTGGACAGTTTTTTTTGTACATGAAATGGACAGCTATGGTTCTATCCTATACCCTTCCTTCACATCTTTCCCTGCATTTCACTATCCCCGGAATTCAAGAAGCTTGGCGCAAGGACGGTTTTAGCCTTGTGCCGAGCATCCTCACTACAGATGGTACAGCAGCGCCATATGAATATGCATGAGGGCGAGCCACCGCACCCCCGACATGCACAGGAATCATGTGCGAGTGTAGGGGGCATGTACAAGTGCTCTACAGAGATGTAAACATGCCCTGACAGTTGCAAAACCTACTATGCCTACTAGTAGAGCCCGCCTCTAATAGTAAGTCGGTAATTCAGTGTCCATGGATACCGAAATGTATGCTAAGCATACAAGAGTGTCCACGAACAGTGAAATAAAATCAAAGTAGTAAACACACAAGCACGTAGTGGAATGTTGAGCCCTGTCCCTAGAACTTTCACAATTAGATTCCCAATGTTCCTATTATACATTTGAATTGCTGCAATATCAAAGGTGTAAGCAAAGCGCAGCGTGTTTGCGCGTCGCTGCCCTCCACTGAGCATAGCTTACACATCAAATTCATTCAAATAGAGAAAAACATGAAGAATCAACGTAAATGTCAATAGTGTAGTGTTTAGAGCATCCGCCTATCAAACAGGCATTCACGGTTCAAGCCCAGCAATACCATAATAGCAATACCATTTTGCATGTGGAATGAATGTCGTTTTGCTGTAAAACCAACATAAGAGTATCGCATGAGATATTTAACTAAAATATCATTTAAGCAAAGTGGCACTATCATAGGTTCATAGTTTCATAGGTAGGTACTAGGCTATTGGCCCAGGGGCCTATACAAGCCCAGCCATAAAGGTACCCTGGCTTTTGCCACCCAAGAAAATTATTTTCCTGTGCCACTGTCGAGCAGAGCTACAGAGGTGATCCCCGGGGTGAATTTCCTATTTCCCATCCAATCATCAAGATTTTTCTTGAAGAGTGCTAATGAGGAGCTTTGTTTGATATAGATAGGTAGTTTATTTCAGAGTATGGGAAGTCTCTGGGACAGGAATCTATCCCTCCGGCATGTTCTGTTTATTGTGTGACAAGGTTTAGGTCCCTAGAGCATGTAGCTCGGAGAGATTGGGATTTCTTTAACTGGAGCATGTCCAACAGCTCTGGGTTTGACATAGCTTTGTATGTTAGGCGGAGATCACCTCTGAGTAGGCGATATGTGACTCAGTAAAGCTGGAGTTTTTTGAGATGGCCTGCATAGGGCATCTGTTTGAGGCCGGTAGTCCTCTTTGTGAGATATTTCTGCGGCCTTTCCAGTTGTTGTAGATGTCTTGTGAGGTACATACCAAAAGGGGCGTTGTACTCTATAATGGGTCTAATGAGTGATGAGTAGAGGGGAACAATGACCTCTTTTTTTCTGGATGAGAAACCTTTTGTGATGAGGTGTGCCACATAGAAGGATTTTCGGACTACTGTGGGGATGTGATTATCAAAGGAGAGACTACTGTCCACCTGTGTCCCAAAGTCTCTTATCACACTTTCGGTGTTAAGTATACTACCGCCTATGTTGTAGTTCATGGGTACAGAGTTTTTACCAAAGGGGATGACAATGCACTTTTTGGCATTGAGCTTGAGGCCATGGCTTTGACACCAGGCATCTGTCTCAGTGAGGCTCTTTTGTAGGATGTCCACCTCGTTAGGAGTTTTGATTATGGCTCCTAGTTTGCAGTCATCTGTGAACTTCATTAGCGAAAGACCTTCTGTGTTAGCCTGTACTTCAGAGAAGTAGATACCAAACAGGAGAGGACGCAGGACTGAACCCTGTGGTACTCCACTTGTCACTGGTCTGAAGTCAGATTTGGAGTCTGCTACTTTCACAGTGTGAGTTCTGTCAGTGAGCCAGTTGGCAACCCATCTTGTGACATAGGGATTTATACCTAGTTTAGTGAGTTTATCTATAATTCCAGAGTGAGGGATGGTGTTGAAAGCCTTGGCAAGATCTAGATAGGTTGTGTGAACCCCCTTACCCTTGTCTACGGCTTTGGTGACTGCTTCAAAGAAGTCTATCAGGTTTAGGAGACATGATCTGCCTTTTACAAACCCGAACTGGGTGGGATCCAGAGTTTGGAGATTACCAATGTCTTTGTTTATAAGTTCCATGTTGATATGTTCCATGGCCTTGCAGACCAGGCTCGTCAGGCTAATGGGGCAGTAGTTCCCGGGGTCTGTGGTGGCTCCCCCCTTGTGTAGTGGAATAACCGTTGCTGTGCACCATTCAGCAGGCAAAAAGCCTGAGGTGAGGCTATGACTGAACATGGTACTTAGGTGGGGTGCCAGTTTGTTCTGTAGTTCATGTAGAATGCAGCCTGGGATGTTGTCTGGTCCCATGGATGCTGTGTTCTTGGCTTTGGATAGTGTGGTTTTTACCTGTGCAGCCATGATTACAGGAACTTTGCATTCTTCTGGTATAGAGATGGACTCTTTAGGAAGTGAGAGGGGGCTAAAATTAGCACTGAACCTATCTGCCAGGATGTTTTGCAATATCAGTTGGGTCTGTATATTTAGTGCCATTGTGCAGTAACTCAGAGCAGATCTGAGTGTTGCCATTGAGATTCTTGACATAGCTATAGAATGCTTTGTGGTTGTCTTTAGAATCAGTGGCGATTTTGTTTTCGTAAATAGCTTTGGAGGATTTTATGAGGTATCACAGCTTCTTACTGAGGCTGACCAGGGAGCTCCTCCACTCATGGGATTTTACTCTCTTTTGCAAGAGTTTCTTCCTTCTGTTGTACAGTTTGTTTATGGCAGGGGATCCCCAGATTGGCTTCATTTTTTTTGGAGGATAGCGTCTTGGTTCTGTTTGGGATAGCACGCTCCATGCACTCATGTAAGTGCTTATAAAGTGCAATTGTGTAGGATTCAGTAGTCATAATTGTATTGTCCATCTGCATGGGTGTCATGAAGTTCACCACTTCTGTCTTAAGAAGCATGAAGTTGGCTTTGGAGAAATTTTTTACCATGGTTTCCTTAATGGGGGGTGGGGACAGGATGTAGATATCTAGGGTAATTAGCTTATGGTCGGATCGGACAAATGAGGCGTTGACTTCAGGTGTGGAACACCGGTCACTGATATTGGTAATGACTAGATCTAGGATATTGTTGCCACTGGTGGAGGTGTGGATAAGTTGATCCAGGGCATTGGAGTTTATGAATTCCAGAAAGCGTTGTGCAAAGGAGTTGGTACATGAGTAGTTTTCCCAGTTAATGGTGTGGTAGTTGAAATTGGCCATTATTAGGGTGTTTGGTTGAACCCTAATATTTTCCAGTACATCAAGAAAAGAGGAGTGGGAATCCTGGGGCATGGTGAGTGATCTGCAGCAAGCTACAATTTGGATTGCAGTTTTGCCCAGAGTTAGTTGCACTTGGATAACCTCGGGGGCATTATGCTGAGCAACTAGCCTGCAGGTGTGGAAATCCTTAATGAATATGGACACACCTCCACCTTTGGTGTTCCGGTCCAGGTTACATGGCCGAAAAGTGTGGTATGACTTATAGCCTGGTAGTGCAGGGGTGCTCTCTAGAGCCTTGAACCAGGTCTCAGTCACTGCACAGATATCGATGTTCTCCATTTTAAGGAGTGCCTCGACTGAGTGCATTGTAAGATTTAGACTTCTAGCATTGAGTAGCATCACCCTCAGTTTTTGCTTGCCTTTTCCTGTTACCGAGGTGAATTTGTCATTTGAACCTTGCCTAAAAAAGGCACTAAATGGGCGGCAAGAACCTTAGCCAGTATCCGGAATCCCAGGGGTGACAGGTGTAGGCCATCTCTGGCAAAGCATTGTGGTCTGTCGACCATGTCATCCCAGGCAGACAGATACTGGATCCCTTTAGAATGGCAACAGAAGCTTAGCCAATTGTTGAAGTCAATCATTTTGTCCTTGTACTGCGGCATCATTCTGGGTGATGGTAGAATGCTACTCAGGGCTAGGGTCATACCTGCCTGGGCTACAAGATCAGAGAGCTCTTCCATGTCTCTTTTCATGTAGTCCAGGGAGGTACATCTCAGGTCGTTCACACCAACATGGACAATGACAGAGTCATATTTGTACTTGTTGTGGAGTGATCTGAGTGCGTGGGTTATGTGGCGGATCCTGGCACCCGACAGGCAGCTGACAGTAACCTTCTCCTTGTTTAGCCTGGTGAGTGGGACATCAGTGTGCCTGACTATAGAGTCACCTATGACTAGTGTGTTGGGTACGTTGTTTTGTCTTATTGGCTGTGGTTGAGTGGCACACTGAGTTTGCGGGCTATGTGTCATTTGGGTTGTGTTCGGGGGGTTGCTTGCATTTCTGTTTTGGAGGTCTCTGTTGCTTGAGCAGATTATTATTAAGAGCCTCCGCAAATGTTTTTGTGTTTCTATGTGTGGATTTTGTTTGTGTAGATTTAGTGAGACTATGTGATGAGTGTGGTGTGGTGCAAGTGTTTACCTTCTCCTCTTGACTGTTATAATGAATAAGGCACTAGTAAGCAGGTGTAAGCACAAATATAAGCAAGTCTGAGTGCGCTTGCATGGGTCTAAGCAGTGCCCAGCATAGGAAATGTGTATAAGTATGTACATATATATAATAAATATACATATATATATATATATATATATATATATATATATATATATATATATATATATATATATATATATATATATGTATGAAGAAAGAACGATGTAACAATAAAGCATACAAAAGTAATGAGAAGGCAATCAACAACAACCCCAGTATTATATAGCGCTGTCAGCGTAGGTCATATCCAGCAGGGCAGGAGTGAGCAAAGCACTGCCACTCACACCACAGGCAGGATATTGCCAGTGGGAGTAATATTGTTGATCTGCTAAGTCTACTTCACACACAGAGGGTAGTCCCTGGTGGGACTACCAAAATATTGATAGGCTATTTGGCCATCCGACCATTACACAAGCAAGGGCGGGTATGTTCATGGACTAAATGGTGGGAGAGCCTGAGAATACATGGGTTGGGACAACATACATGTAGGGCCCCTAATGCTCGGGAGAGGGCAATGTGTGGAGGTGTGTCATGGCTGCGATAACACTTGGACAATGGATGGTATGCGTTTATGTTGAACTTGGGTAGGGTGGAGGAACTATGGGCATGGAATTATGGAGCCAGGCATGCCAGGGTTGGATGGACTGGTTCTAATTGGTCCGCCCCGTGGAGGTCAGCGAGTTTGTTATAAGTATATATGCATACACACATGCAGACATCAATATGTAGAAGTACATTCTCTGTAACACGTTCATTCCATTTGCAGACATAAATAACATGACTTTGCCCCTACAAACCTCGACAATAGATAGAATAATAAGTTGAGCATAAGAGGGAAGGGACAAAACTGCTAAAATTCAAAAGTGTGTACAATGTCCGAAGTCAGTGCTGTGCTGAAAAAAATCAAATGTGAGGACTTTCCCACCATGGAATCATTCCTGTGATCTGCCTGTTACGGCAACTCCAATTACTAAACTGGTCTATTTGTAAAGGAAATACACCAAACACATACATAATTAGTAAAAAAACAAAGCAGGAGGTAGCAGCCACGGCTATGTAGAATAACAGCTTTATTAGTAAAAAAGGTGAGTGCTTGCGTGGCACCAGACACTTCATCAGACAATCAAAGAAGAGTAAAGCACAGCATTTATACCAAGCTTATCATTGCCATCAACTGACCAATTAATCCTTAAAGCCATATACTTAGTATAAAAAGTTTTATTTCTAGTGTGAAAAATTTTAAAAGCTTAAAATTAAAAACAGCTCAACAATAGAAACAGCATATTACATCATACAACTTAATACATACAATATAAAAGTATAAATAGATATAAAAGTATAAAAATATATAAAAAAGTATAAAAGGTTGAGGGGGGTACTACCTACTATTTCTTTAAATCTCTTTTTAGAAGAATGGGTTTAATATTGATTTTGTCATTCAGGCCTACCCCAGTGTTAGCTCGTAGCCTTATAATCCATTCTAGTTCCCTAGTTTCTACTCTATTCCTAACATCTCCACCTCTATTGTCGGTATAGACTTTATCTATTACTAAAAATAAAAATGTGTGTGTCTCATCATGGTCCCTCACATGCCTGGCTAAGGCATTTGTCTCTATTCCTCTGGTGATATCATATACATGCTCCCTCATCCGGTCTCTCAGCCTTCGCGTTGTCATTCCAAAGTAGAAGGCAGGACAGACTGTGCAGTGTGCCAAGTATATAATATTCATACTGTCACAGTTAGCTAATATTCTGAAGGTAAACTCCTTCTTTAGATCTGAATGTAGAAATCTACTTCCAGTGTCAACGAAGGTGCAGTAATTACATTTATTGCAGGGGAAGGTTCCATATCTGACTGCATTTTCTATTCTTGTTTCCATGGGTTGCGGTCCACATAATAATCTTTTTATAGATATTTTATTTTTAAAAGCAAATCTCGGGGTCTCACCTACCAACCTTTCAACATCATCATCAGCACATAGTATATTCCAGTTTTTTCGATATACTTCCTGTAAAGATCTAATGTTACTTGAGTAGGATACTTGTACTCTCATGTGTTTCTGACTAACAGTTCCTCCATCTATGATGGTATCCATATCTGAAAAGTATGGCTTACCTATTCCTTTCCCTTGCCTCAGATAGACCCACTAATGACTGTTGTATCTTTTTCACTGTACCCTCTATGTATGAACCTTTCCTTCAAGTTCTTGATCTCTTCCTCATACTTATTTTGATTAGCTGTGAGTCTTGATGTTCTCAGTCCTTGCCCTCTTACAGTGTTCTTAAATATATGTCTCGGGTGCAGGCTCTGTCTATCTTGCACTAGAGGCTCTACCTGTAGCATGGAGATAGCTATTCCTATAACATTCTTTCCTATAGATTTCAGTTTCCAGAATACCTCTATCTTTTTGAAGTATCCTGACATCCAGATAATCTATAACATCATAGGAATGCTTCATTGAAAACTTAAGGAAGCTGGTACTATTGTCTATTTTGTGGAAGAAGGATAGAAATGAGGCTACATCACCTCCCCATAGAATAAAGAGATCATCCACAAATCTCCTGTAGAACTTCATATGCCTTCCCATCTCAGTCAGTAGGAATTATTTCTCCCACATAGCCATAACCATATTTACGTAGCCATTTGCACATGAAGTGCCCATGGCCACGCCATCCTTTTGTCTATATAAATTTCCTTCAAACAAAAAGATATTGTTCTCTAATATCAGTTCCATCAACAGTGATAATAAATCAATAACTTGTACATCATATGTTTCGTCTTCCATTAAATACTGTTTGAAGAGCTCAACACCTTTACTATTGGGGATGACTGTGAATAGAGATTTCACATCCAACATAATCATGAGCCATCTATCCTCCACAGCTATACTCTTACAAAATGCATACAGATCTTTTAAAAACTGGTTTGTATCAATTAATATATATACATTCTTTTTCAACACAGTTTTAAGGTGGTGCTCCACAAAAATGGACAAAGGTTCAGTGCACCAGCCCCTCCCTGATACAATGGGTCTCATGGGGGCACTCTGGGATGTTTATGTATTTTAGGAAGTCCTTGTATGATGGGTAGAACAGGTTTGTCTACTATGAAGTACTTGAATAGCTCTTGGCTGATAACTCAACACTGTAAGCATTCAAATAATGCATTGTATATTAACATGCTGCTTATATGCACCTGTTGAATATCTACTTTCTGATAAGAGATGTCATCGTTCAACATTGTCAGCATAGATTCCTTATCAAAAACATAATCCATCACCACTAGAAAACCACCTTTATCAGCTGGTCTCACTGCGATGGAGTGATCATTACACAAAACCTCCAAAGCTTCTTTTTCTTCTCTGTTTAAATTACAGAAGCATTTCTTAAAACTACCACTATCATGCATCGTATATATTTCTTTTACACATGCTTTTTCGAATGTCTCAATAGCAGCATTGTTTACAGGAATATAGCTACTTGGTTTCTTGAAAATGTTTACACAGCTATTACTCATATTATTGTCACCAAACTGAGATTTAAGCATAAGATTCCTAGTAAACATTTTAAGTTCTATAATATTGTCAGTCATATCCATTCTACTTGCCGGTACAAAGGATTCCCTTTGTTCAATACACTTATCTCAGAATCAGTTAAAATCCACCGTGATATATTCCATACTAATGGATGTTGGATTGTTGCCACATTTTCTTGAGTGTCATAGGTTGTTCCTCTTCTATGGACGCTTTCCATTTCATCCTTCCTCTGCTCGTGGAGCGGTTCCAAAAATTTGTAATTCGTATAGGATATGGTGAAGAAAGAGCCATGCTGTCAGATGGAAGTGAAGACATACGGCTACTGTTAAAGTTAGTAGATACATTTCTTTCTGCAAATTTGCTGCAAGCTCCTCTCTCAGGCCTCTGTATCTCACTGCTGCATGTGGAATCAGAGGGAGGTGTGGTAGGAAGTGGCATTACAGCATTTGAGTTCTCTAGAGTATCTCTAACAAGAGAATTGGCAGGCTCAATTGGTTGCTTAGGAACCAATTGAGATTCAATGGGCTGAGTAGAGCTACTGTTCATTTTATTGTTTTTGGAGGTAACTCTTGCCAGCACCATATGGTTTTTACTGCGGCGACATACATAATTAGGCTCTCATGTGTAACATCTGCGTTACCACATAGTCATACTTATTAATTTATTGTAGTGTCATGTTAACGGGAGTAAGGATGTAATGAAGTATAGAGTCTAATCTTGACATAAACACATGCGTGTCCCATGTGGGACAACCCACAATTTGCAAATTGTGTCCTTTTGGTCACTCATGTCACCAATATTTGTGGACTAAAAGTTTGGGAATTCTGAGGATATGTGGAGTGAGTCAACCGAAGGGATGGGTCTATAGGAGTACGGAGTGGCCAATGTGTAATGGTGTGGATACACCGCAAATCCAACTGGAGAACGGATGACTGCAGTGTTAGGGAGGCATTGGGGTGGGTGTTTGGGGAACCAGGAGCCATAGGTATATGGGTATATATGCAAATGAAGCAGCACAGCAATAGTGTATTGGTTAGAGCAACCGCCTAACAAACAGAAATTCCCATTCCGAATCTCACTGCATCACATACCATTTACCATCGGTAATCTGTACATGAACATATTGCGACATCTGTCCACTGTATAACCTGCAAAATAAGAATTAAAAGTTAACTGGAGTGAAGTGTCAGTGTCATAACGAATAAGGCACTAGTAAGCAGGTTTAAGCATATATAAACACCAGTAAGCATGTGTAAGTGCATATGTGTGGGGTATGCATTGCTTTACAGACACACACACACACATATATATATATATATATATATAGATATATATATATATATATATATATATATATATATATATATATATATATATACATATATATATATATATATATATATATATATATATATATATATATATATATATACACACACACACATATATATATATATATATATATATATATATATATATATATATATATATATATATATAGTGTGTGTGTGTGTGTGTGGTGTGTGCGTAGATATACACAGATATACAGCTATGATAGGAAACAGCACACAAGAATGACATATGTTCACAGGCTATGCCAATGGAAGTGAGGGGCCCAAGCAAGAAACATGAAACACGTAGCATGACCTACCACCCCACCCCACCCAGCCGGACACGGGAAACATACACACAAACCATGTAAAGAGTCCACTGCTGCCCAGACCACAGGCAGGAAACAACCAGGGAGGGGGGTACACAGTGCACACGTGAATTCTAATCTTGGAACACAGATAGGAGTGTCCCTTGCGGGACATCCCAAAAATTTGGCAAGACCAAAAGAAGGTGGTAAACCGAACATTCTGGTTGGAGCATATACATACCCAAAATAAAAGGGTGGGAAAGCCTGATGACCTATGGGTCGAGACAATTGTATAAAATGGGTCCCATGAAATGGAGAGTGGGCAGCGTGTAGTGGTGTGTCCAGAACCGACCAGGACCCAGAGTAAGGTTGGGTGCTGTAGAGGAGGTGCGGGTGGGGGAACTATGGGTAGCTACTTATGGTCTAAGTGTGCAGGTGTTGGCTGATGTGGGCCTATATGGACAGCCCCAGGGATTTAGCAAATGTGTTCATTGGGCAGAGGCATCACCTAACGAGCAGTCATACCCACTATGAGTCCTACTGCAGCAAAGTGTAATCTATATGGCAAGGAATGGAATAACCAGATTTAGATGTATATATGTAGAGGTATGTGTGTGTATATCTACCCATAGCAATATAGAGATAAGCCTCTCCCTCTCCATCGTACAAATGTATACATACAGAGACAGAATTCATATTTATTTATTTATTTATTTATTTGCAGTTGTTTAACCAGGATAGTCCATTGGGCCAAAAGAACCCGTTTTCAATGGAGTCCTGGGGAGAAAAGCTCCACATAAATATTATACAGAGATTATGTTCTACATACAGATTATACAAAGATTATGTTCCACACATAGTTTACATGAGGATTCTAAAGAAAAACATTCTATAATTTCTGGTTCAACGTTAGAAATAGTAGTTTTTTTTTTTTTTTTTTACTAAAAAATTACTAGGTACAAATAAGGAGTTGTATGCTAGAAGCAAGCAGGAATTTGCTAGCTGGGAATTGAGACAGAGGAAGGAGGAAAAGAGTTGGGAGTAGAGAGTAGGTTATTAGGGTGTGAACAGGAGCATACCCATGAGGATGTTAGATGGGAATGTAGTGATTTTTAAAGTATGGGAGGCTAGCAATTGTCCGAATTGAGGGAGGGAGTTCCATAGGCGTGCTAGTGAGAAGGACAGGAGGTTGTGTCCTGGAGGGTGTAGGGTCTATAAACTTCTATGAGGTTTTGATTGTTAGATCTTAGGAGTCTTTGAGTTTGATGCATTTTAAAGGTAGTAGAGAGAGAGGGACAGAGGGATGGCTGGAATATGAGTTTATGTGCATAGGTGAGCTGAGTGTAGGAGAGGTAGTTGGGAAGCTCTAGCCAGTTGAGTTTGTGGAGAGGTTCACAGTGATGGGTAGATGATTTGTTACTGGTGGCGAATCTAGCTATTTTATTGTAACAAGAGGACAGTTTGGTTTTCAGAGAAGATTGTAGGTTAGTTAGAAGAGGGGCACCATAGAGAAGGGAGGGAAGGAGAAATGTGGTAGAGAGTAATTTTGGTAGTTGAGGTGAGGAACCGATTGTGACGGTAGAGCATGCCTAGTTTTTGGTGGGTTTTTTTTATATTTAGTAGTAGATGGGAGTTGAATTTGAGCTTGTCATCGATTTGGACCCCTAACAGTTTGGCTTCAGATACCAGCTCAAGAGATGTGTTATTTTGGCTGGTGATGGAGAATAAATTTCTATCAAGGTTATTAGTTTTGGAGGGGGTAAATATCATAAGTTTAGTTTTAGCAGCATTGAGAGCAAGATGGTTGTCTTTCATCCATTGTTCTGTGGTGGAGAAGGCATCTTGAGTGAGTTTTAAGAGTTGGGATGGATGAGGCAGCACAGATGATTGTGGAGTCCTCTGCATATTGAATAATGTTTGCAAGGGGGATAGAGCGGAAAAAGTCATTAATGAAGATGTTGAAGAGGAGGGGGCCCAAAATAGAGCCTTGTGGGACACCTGTGGGGTGTTGAGGAAGGATGAGGTGGCTTTTTTCCATTTGACGGCTTGTTGCCTATTGGAGAGATAGCTAGAAAACCAACAGAGGGAAGAGGTAGAAAGGTTTAGGTTAGATAGTTTAGTAAGAAGTAGGTTATGAGAGATAGTGTCGAAGGCTTTAGAGAGATCGAGTAGGATGGTAGATACAGTGAGGCCGGAATCTCTAGCTTTATTCACAGTTTCAAGGAAGGATAGGAGAGCAGTCATAGTACTATGATGGGGTCTGAATCCATGCTGTGTAGGAGTTAGTAGATTGTTGTCTAGGAGATGGGGAAGAAGTTGAAGATGGATACATTTCTCTAGGACTTTTGAAATGGGCGAAAGGATGGCGATGGGATGGAAGTTGGTAATATTAGTATTGGTTCCACCTTTATGCAGTGGAATGATGTAGGCTTTTTTCCATATTTAAGGAACAATACTTTCTTGGATTGAGCGGTTAATTAGGATACTGATAGGGAGGGCAATGGCTTCAGCAGCTATGCTGAGGAAGTATGAGGGAATGTTATCAGGGGCATTGGTGCATGGTATATGGTTTACCCACATATATATATATACATATGCAGACACCCATAGACCCATATGTTGTTTTATATATATATATATATATATATATATATATATATATATATATATATATATATATATATATATATATATGTGTATATATTTATAGACAGCAATATATAAATATATACATGTATGCATACATACACAGATATATCTGTATATAGTTTTTTTTGTTTGTCTTTTCAGCTTTTCCCAGTTAGGGGACGCCACAGCGGAACTCCAGTCCGCTAATGATTGGCAGTAGATTTTTTATGGTGCCGAGTTGCCAGCCTGACGCCCAACCTTCAGCGAAGGCAAGCCCATTCACGCATGTCTTTCAGAGGCAACCAGACCGTGGGGAGGACATGCACACTCCACACAGAAGGCACTCCATCCGTGAGTCGAACAGGAGAACCTCTTGCTGTGAGGCAACAACGCTACTGCAGTACCACCGCGGCTTCTACATATATATCTGTATATAGTAAAGTATATATATATATATATATATATATATATATATATGTGTGTGTGACTGTAAATATACACATGTATATAGCTAGGATATGGGGGTGAGGGGTCCAATAACCAAATGTGTAACATGTAGCATCAACCCCCCCCCCAGCTAGGCCGGTGAGACATACAGACACACAATAAAAGTAAACACACCACTGCTTCCCAGACCACCGGCAGGATACTGCCAGAGGGAGAGACCTGCCAGGTCTAAACTTGAAACATAGACATCAATGTCCCTTGTGGGACACCCAAAAATTAATGGTTAGCGGAGTTAGTCACAGTAATGATTCATCAAACCAGGCTGTAGATGTACATGGACCAGTAAGTTGTGGAAGCCTGATAACCCATGGGTCAACACAACGTACGACATGTGTTCTGACACACAGGGAGTGGGCAGTGTGTAGTGGTGTGTTTATACCCCACCTGCACCCACAGTAAGGATGAGTGCTGTAGAGGAGGGGCAGATTGGGGAACTATGGGTATGCAGTTATGGGCCTAGGCGTGCAGGTGTTAGCTGGCACAGTCATATTAGGACTGCCCCAGGGATGTAAGTAATATTTAAAAATCGGCATAGCTAATGCTCATACCTCTCAACCCCTAAGAGCAAATCCACTGGACAGGACATAAACCATTGGGAGAACAAATAGGGACCGTACCTCTGTACTGTCCCCGATTTCCAGGGACATCCCTGGTTTCGACTCAATTTCTAACTCTGTCCCACTTAATCCCTCCTAAAACTAGTGACTTTTGGAGGAAAGGTAGTGAATTACACGTAATGAATAATGACAACAATTAAGAGTTATAAACATCATTTACCTCAGAAAATGTGTATGAATTCATATGCTCTGAGTCTGTCAATGTGTCAGGTTAATAGCACTAATAATTTAAATGTATCCCTGATGTTTTTATGAAGTGTCCATGATTCATTTGGCATTTTTCCTCAATCATATGAGAGGTCTGATAGGGACAGAAAGCACATATTCCACTGACAATCTTAGAAGGATGATAAAATATTAGGTATGTAGTAGCATGACTTGGCTGAAGGATGTTGGTTCCAAAACTCAATTACTTGTTTGTATTGAAGAGTGTCAGTTCCCATGTATTAGACAGACAGGTGCAGATTGTAAGAGGAACACACCAATAATATGAATCAAACTCTGGACAGGCTGCGGATTCTGTACAGTCGAACAGCATGCTCTCGCCTAATGGGCAGCCATTCCTGATACTGTAGGCATGTAATCCGATGTAATAGGCATCACAAGGTAATATCGTAGTCTTCACTCCCACCCAGGGATGTGAGTGTCAGATGCAAACACCAAATGCAGAACATTTACAAGTGCAGGAGCAAGCGGGCGTAAGCCTGTTTGGCCATCAATATGCGAGTATTACACTGGTGAAGCAATGTAGAGGCTAACTGAGTGTAAGAAACTGTAATTGGAGGTTAGCATTGCTTAGCTCTATGTAAACCCACACACACCCGCTCACAACTGCTTTAATGTGCCTTAATCACTCTGTATCCAACGGCCTTGTTCTGCCCATTAACAAAATAAATGGCCTCTGCAAGGCTCGAAACCAGGACCCTGCACACACAGCTATTGTGATTTACCACTAAGCTATGGCAGATATACAGACATCGGATCTTATCACAAACATATCATCCAGTGCAGTCATTCGACAGTATAGTCAATATATTTCATCATGCAGATGTATGTGTGTGTGTTTATGTCCAGATATAGATACATACATATATATAGATTTATTTTTTCATTTATTTTTTTTTTTATTTAACATTTGTTGACTGGGAAAGTCTGACTAGGTTCCACAGAGCCTGTTTTCAGCGGAGGCCTGGGGAGAAATGCTCCATATGCATGTCTTTGGAATGTGGGAGGAAACCGGAGTACCCGGAGGAAACCCACGAGAACACAGGGAGAACATGCAAACTCCACACAGAAGGCACCCCAGCCGAGAATCAAACCAAAGAACTTCTTGCTGTGAGGTGACAACTTTAACCTCTGCACCACTGCGCCGTCCAATAGGGATATAACAAGAACATCCCATGTGACAACAAAACATTACAAAGGAATGAAAAGGGAAACACCAGCAATGCCTGTATTATGTAGTGTGTTGTCCTATGTAATGTCAAGACTCCCTCAGACAGACATGTGTCATTAATACACGAAACATTTGTACATTGGCCAAATACATCACTCTGTGCATTTTATTTACATTAACACAACAGTTCCTGTACAGTCATTATGTGAGAACAGTGCTATTGCAAGGTGCTGTGTGCAACATCATCATCATGAAAAAGGTAAATGGGATAACCATAGAGGGACCGGTAGTGTTGTGTGCACAATGGGGTCGTCTGCATCATGTGTACCTGGAACCTTTAGGAGTCATGTGCATACCAGGATTGTGTGCCTGAGAGACAGGGGTGAGGACAACTGGAGTATATTGTGATGCATACTAAAAGGGTTACATGTGTCCATTGGACACGTGTGTGAAATGGACAGCTATGTATGGGGCAAATGTTGTTCTAGGCACTGATTGGCCTTTTGTTTCTGTAGGGTGAGAGTGGGATGTTGGGAAAGGAGAGTAGGTATACTCGTGGAGGATAGGTCGGGTAGGATGACAGACAAGACAGCATACAGGGTCAGTATATTACACATGTGGGTGGATACACCTTGGATGGGGAGGGGTGTTCAGCAGTCACAAGCCGATGAGCCTTCAGATGGAAACAGTGGGATGGAGGTCCCCAGCCATGGGCAGCCACCACTGCACCAAAACAGCCGCAAAGGTGGCAGTGCTGGAGGCTGTCTAGGAGGGGCAGGCTCACCCTGTAAATGTGACACTCTGCCCTCAAGCTGGCATATCTGGCCTCATAACCCCTTATCGTGCCCCCTACACACCACGTCCGGGACTGTACGACAGCGGACGTGTTCCTGTCTGGACCTGCTCCCAGCGGAGATAAGCCCCATCCTCAGTGGCAGTTCCACCAGAAGGTGGTGCAGAGCCAACAGAGGTGGAGGTCCAAGGCTGGGCCCCAGATGTGTTGGTGCCCGGTGCCATGGCCAGCTGAAGTGGGACAGGAGGTTCTGCCGGGACATCCAAACCCATACAGCCTATGGTGTTGCAGTTTAAACACAGATATGGTTAAGTAATAGTCAACAGCATTCAGGATTACTTCCAACAGCATGCATAGATATGACCATCAATCCAACACAACAGATGGTATACAGTTGCAGAGGGAGCACAACACATGCATATATTCTGCATGACATCTATACAAAGTGTATAAGACTTGTGACTGCAGCTATGACAGTGGCCCATTATTGGCATGTCACTGAGATCCCCAGACAGTGTCTGTCATACCACTGTTTCATGTGACATATGTCAAATCAAGGATGCCATGGCAGTAACTCATCACTATCACCATGTACTGACTGAAATCCTCACACTATGCTCCTGCAGTTCACATATGTGTGTTCAGTGAGTAACACAGGAAACAAATGGTTCCACACACTGACCAATCCACAGATGGCCCTACAGATGGGGGTCCCTCACAAACAGAGCACTGTCTTGTCAGTTTTAAAACATGCAGAATAGCCATTACCACACACAACTTGTTAAACTGGCAGTAGTCTCAATGAAGCATAGCTACATGTACATGCTGTAGTCATGTCTGGCACATCACCCTCCTGTCTTTAGGCTATTTCCCACTGTGTATGTTGTTTGAAAAACATTCAGTATCATCTGTGATGCCGTTTACCAAACACCAGATCTAGGTACCACTCAAAGTGACTGCCATGGGCAAACACCAACATGATATTCCTAGATATTGTACTGTGTTTCCATGCGATTGGCTATGGGAACATCATCACAGCTGTTCCACATGCACTCAGCTAGAGGAGGACTGCAATAGGTGCAGAGGCAATCACCTGATCAAGACCATCACTTACAAAACACAAGCTGCTGTTGAGAAGGTGTACAACTCCACATCCACCAGAGAGTGTGTGGGAGGGACAGACAGAGGCAAAGTACATCAGAAAAGGGCTTGGAGACTAAAACCTAAGCATCGTCTGTCACACACATACCAGTACAGGGGTTCAAACCCCTGACTGACTAGTCATTACTATTACAAGTGCATGCAGTTACTCGAAGTGCCACAAAGCTGGCATGTTGGTGTGCTGTAAGAACATATATGTGTGCTGGTGAGCGACATCTGCATAAGAGATATAGTAGACATACATTAGGTGTAGCATACATGGCTGTCCACATGAATGGATGTCATTGTCAAGAAATCCACACTCTCTAATGGACTCACATTGAAACACTTTGCCAGGCCCACAAATACACTTCCTAACTACTTAGTTTGCCACACTGCAGTAATGCACAGGTATTACATGCACCACAGGGTATATCCAGAGGTTCTATGGACTAGGGCATGTGAATGTGTCTGATATCAGTTGGTATGCCAATGGGAGTTATACTGGGTGTGACTGTGGTTGGGAGCATCATACCCCACATGCAGACACAAGGTGCCAGTACTGACATGCATGTGTGCATTGCTTTATGGGTGTATAGTGGTTGGCTGTGCAAGATGGCTGTACAAGACTGGGTGAGGGGTAATCCTTGGCATCATGCCACCCAACAATGGTGTGCAGTGTGGTACAGGGGTGTAGTGTCTGCAATGTCACACACAGATGGGCATTGTATGAACTGTCCTGACATCCTGGTTACCATTGTATATGGCCATAGCTACAGTTATCCCAATCCACAAGGGGGGATCCACCCTGGATCCCGGAAACTACCGTCCCATCAGTCTGACAAGCCTTATCTGCAAGGCCATGGAGCGTATTATCATGGAACTTATAAACAAAGACATTGGCAACCTTCAAACACTGGACCCCATCCAGTTTGGGTTTGTGAAGGGCCGATCTTGTCTCCTGAACCTGATTGACTTCTTTGAATCAGTCTCCAGAGCCATGGACAAGGGTAAGGGGGTCCACACAGCCTATCTAGACCTTGCCAAGGCCTTTGACACCATCCCCCACTCTGGAATCATAGATAAACTTACTAAGTTGGGCATTAATCCCTATGTCACCCAATTGGTTGCTAAATGGCTTACTGATAGAACCCACACTGTAAAAGTAGCCGACTCCAAATCCAGCTCCAGACAAGTGACAAGTGGAGTACCTCAGGGTTCAGTCCTGGGGCTCTTGTTTGACATCTACTTCTCTGAAGTACAGGTCAACGCTAAGGGACTCTGGCTAACAAAGTTTGCAGATGACTGCAAACTGGGAGCCATTATTGAATCCTCAAATGATGTGGATACTCTACAAAAGGGCCTTACAGAAACAGATGCTTGGTGCCAGAGCCATGGGCTCAAGCTCAATGCCAAGAAATGTATTGTTATCCCCTTTGGGAAAAAACATGTATCCACGAATTACCATATAGGTGGCAGTACACTAAATACAGAAAGTGTGATAAGAGACTTAGGGACACAGGTGGACAGTGGTCTCACCTTCGATAACCACATCGTCACAACAGTCAGGAAATCCTTCTATGTGGCACACCTCATCACGAAGGGCTTTTCATCCAGAAAAAAGGAGGTCATTGTCCCACTGCACTCATCCCTCATTAGACCCATTATAGAATACAATGCCCCATTTGGTATGTACCTCTCAAGAAATCTGCAACAACTGGAAAGGCCTCAGAAATACCTCACTAAAAGAATCACAGGCCTAAAGCAGATGCCCTATGCTGACCACCTTAAAAAACTCCAGCTATACTCTGTCGCATATCGTCTACTCAGAGGCGATCTCTGCTTAACATACAAGGTCATATCAAACCCAGAGCTGTTGGACATGCTACACTTAAAGAAATCCCAATCCCTCAGAGCTACATGCTCCAGGGATCTAAACCTTGTCATCACAATAAACAAAACATGCTGGAGGGATAGGTTCTTGATCCAGAGACTCCCCAGTGTCTGGAATAGATTGCCCATACATGTCAAGCAGAGTGCCTCTTTGGACCTCTTCAAGAGGAACCTTGACGATTGGATGGGAGAAAGGAAATTCACCCCAGGGATCACGTCAGTCGCCCTGCTAGACAGGGGTCCAGGAAAGTAAATAATGTGGGAAGAAATAGCCAGGGAATTGTTATGACTAGGCTTGTATAGGCCCTAGGGCTGATAGCCTAGTACCAAACTATGAACCTATGAACCATAGCTTTGCAATGCATGCCCTGTCTGTGTTTGATAGTCCTTGACATGGACATTGCCTGGGATGTGCATGTCCCACAGTAATGTACAGTGACATGTACAAGTGTACCTGATTTGGCAGGCACATGTTGTGTACACAGACTGTTATCCTTAGATATGCTAATACTGGCCTGGTATGGCAGGACCTGCTTATAGACAGCAGATTGACCCTGCACCTGCATTGATAGCATGATACAGGTATTCCCTGATGTCAGTGGCATCGGTCCATACAGGGCACATGTGTAAGGCATTGTATGGCCTCTGTGGATAACATTTGATGGCACCACATATGTTGCAGGCATCCGGTGGGGAACATAGTGAAGGCACATTGTCTGCAATTATGTGCCTGTTGTACTGCTGTACAGGGTTCCATGCCCTCTGAATGCCACTGCAATCACACCATGCCTACTATCTGTCATCAATTTGCAGGGTACTAGCAACATAGCGGGATATTCTAGGCAAGTGTGTCTGTGTATGACATGTGGGTTCAGAACGTATTCCGGGTAATAGTAGGGTTGCATACTTTGTTCACCAGGCGTTTTGCAAGATGAAGGAGTATGGCTTGTCAACACAGTCCCTTGTCTGACTGACATCTGTACTCCTTGTGAGGTAATTTTGTCTTCAAGAGGAACAACAATCTTAAGGAACTTCTACAGAGGGACCTAACTAAAAAAACCTTTAACAGGCGCACAGGGATGTACCCATGTGGTTTTTGCAACTGGTGTTACAAAATGAAGGTAGGGCAGACCTACACTATAAGGGACAGGAAGTTTTTAATCCAAGCTCCACTCAACTGTGAAAGTAGATCAGTTGTATACCTGGCTCTTTGTGATTGCTGTCCCTCATTTTATCTGGGAAAGACTGATCGCAGACTTAGGGACCGTGTCTATGAGCATATGTATGCAATTAAGAAAAACTCTGACGTTAACGCTTTGGCTAAACACATTGCCAACCACCCTGGGCACTCTTTCTCATTTATGGCCATAGACCAAGTGACCAATAACATCCGGGGAGGCCCAATAACTCTACTCTTAGAAGTACGTGAACTGGAGTGGCAACTGCGTTTAGACGCATTTTGCTACCCGGGTTTAAACGAAAACTGTAACATCTCAGCAGTACTCAAATTGAGGAGCTATTTAAGGTAGTACCCCCCTTTGTAGATATTCCTTACTTTCTTATGCATACATAAAGACTTTTTTTAAAACATACAAAATTTTTTTAAAACATACAAAAATTTTTTTGTTTCTGACTTCATGTGACGTGCCTTTGTTGTAGCATCTCTCATGTTAAATATTGCCTAGATTTTAGTTATTATTGTTGTTTATACAATAATATCTTTAAGGTACACTGTTGCTCATTATGGTTCATACTTATAATGGATTACCATTACTTTTTTACTAAGATTTAATCCATTACTGCATATTATACTTACTTTTTTTATGAGTTGCTATTTGAATGACTTTTTATGTTGAATTTTTACTTTAATGTTATGATTTCTTCCACATATTTTAAGAATTTTAAATATGTCATTTTAAATTTTATGTTTATCTCTTTGGTAACATTCTACACTTTGAAATGCTTATTATTAACATGAATTAATGTTTGCATTTTTTCTTTGAGGAACAAGTTGTTCTTGTGAAGGCTTCTACTTGTTTACCAATTACTACAATGAGTTTCACCTTATCATGTTGTCATTTCCCTTTTGCTTTGTATAAAAGGGGCGTGCACTTTTACCTCATTGTTAATTTGTTTTCTCTGAGGAAGCTGCACCTTTGTGCGGCGAAAACGTTTGTGATAAATAAATTCGTTAAGACTACCTACTTGTTGTTGCTGGTACAAGGGCTCCGTGGTACGTTTTTGGATTCCATTTGATGGCACCACATATGTTGCAGGCATCCGGTGGGGAACATAGTGAAGGCACATTGTCTGCAATTATGTGCCTGTTGTACTGCTGTACAGGGTTCCATGCCCTCTGAATCCCACTGCAATCACACCATGCCTACTATCTGTCATCAATTTGCAGGGTACTAGCAACATAGCGGGATATTCTAGGCAAGTGTGTCTGTGTATGACATGTGGGTTCAGAACGTATTCCGGGTAATAGTAGGGTTGCATACTTTGTTCACCAGGCCTTTTGCAAGATGAAGGAGTATGGCTTGTCAACACAGTCCCTTGTCTGACTGACATCTGTACTCCTTGTGAGGTGGACATTGTGACATATAATACGGACACCATATAGGAAAACTACAAAATCCTCTCTCCAATATGTCCAGTGGTTAGACACTCACAGCCATCTCCACACAGACTCTGACTGTCTAACACACACACATACCTGCCATGTCTTGGAATAGAACCCCTACCTAACTAGTGTATTACACTACAGCATTACACAGTTACAGCAGGCGCTATGGAGATTACTGGGTTACAGCAGTCCCAGAGGTGTATTACTAGGTGGGTGACAACAGCAGGATTGCCAACGGTGGTTATGTGAATTGTAAAGCGTGTGCATACTCTAAAAAGCATTGTTCCTTTCTCAGTCAGACAGAGACACACACAGTTGGCCTGTCATGGAATAGAACCCCTACATAATTAGTTTATCACACTACAGCATTATGCAGTTACAGCACATGCTATGGAGATTACTGGGTTACAGAAGTCCCAGAGGTGTATTTCTAGGTGGGTGACATCATCAGGATTGCCAAAGGTGGTTATGTGAATTGTAAAGAGGGTGCATACTCTAAAAGGCATTGTTACTTTCTCAGGCAGACAGATACACAGTTGGCCTCTCTTGGAATAGAACCCCTACCTGACTAGTTTATCACAGTGCAGCAATACGCAGTTACAGCACACACTACAGAGAATACTGGGTTACAGTAGTCCCAGAGGTGTATTCGTAGGTTGGTGAGATCAGCAGGATTGCCAAAGAAGGGCATTTCAAGTGTACTGCAAGTTGTACATATCTGTTACCTGCATGTACCCACTGCTTACTGTCATGAAAGTACATTTACACCTGCTTACAACTGTCTTATCCAGTCCTAATTGACAGTATCAACAAGGCTTACAGGTCTTGAACCCTGGACCATACACACTGAGGTTACTGGATGTACCACTAAGCCATCTGGGTTGTACACATGTTGCATGGAGTCTATAATGCACATCTTACTACAGGTGTTCCACAGTACTGAAAACAAATGGGACAGTCACTTTGTGTACATATGTACAGTACCCTTGAATGTACTGTACTCTGTGAAACAACAAAGGCAAGTCTACATCTGCACAACTGTTATAAATATATATATATATATATATATATATATATATATATATATATATATATATATATATATACACACATACGGGATGTGTACATGCACATATATATATATGCATATACACAGACACAGCTATTGCCATAGCTATATATATCTATATATCTATCTATATATATATATATATATATATGTATATACACGTCTGAACATTCTTTGTGACACAGAAGGATTCCAAAGGAACTGACATGTATACAAAACAGAGGCATCTCTTGTGTTATAACATTTAAATCTTAAGCAGTTCACCAGAGAAGGGATAGTTGTTGTGTATGTGGAGTTTGGGGTGGGGAATGATGGCTAATGTAATCTCCCCCTGGGATTGTGGAGTTAGGGTAGGGGAATGATGGGTATGGACTTTCTGTGTCACTGCTCGACAATGGCACAGGAAAATAACATACCCAACTGTAGTCATGCTTGACTGTGTATTCTTTACCATTCTTAACTATGTAATAGTTTGTAGACACCGGTCACCACAGATGGCCACCATGGTGTGCTAAAAGACATTACACATGTGTATGCCTGGCTACAGGGTAATCTCACCCACACAAATACGCACACACTTGCCAGTATTGTGCATACATGTCTTGCCTATATAAAGGTAACTACAGTGGTATGCAGTTGGGGTATGTGCCACAGAACACATTCAATTAAACTTACTCTGATTCCACTTCTGAGCTGGGTGACATCCAGGACTGATTACTTGCAGTGGGGAGGGGGGAAGAGAGAGGGTTAGCAGATGATAAGGATAAAGGCCAGTGCAAAAGGTGGTATCTCTTTGGAATGCAGCAAAACCCGCTCTCATGACAGGATGCAGACACAAATACACATGCACACACACACACAACCATTTGCTCTCACACACACTCATGCATTTGCTGAGACACATACACACACTCAGCCATTTGCTGACACACACACACTCAGGCATTTGCTGTCACACACACAAACACAAGCACACAGTTGCCGTGGTGGGATCAGAACTCCTGCCTATCTACAGATCACTAATACAGTACTACACAGTTACAAGATGCATCACAGAGATTACACATTCCCGGATAATCAGACTGCCCTTCTAAGATTGAGGACAACAACAGGGAGACTGACAGTCACAAAGTACATAGCTGTAAACCTGTTTGTTTAAAATAGGTGTCCATTACAACCTGTATGCACAAAACAAGACACTTCATCTGCAGGTAGGCCTGAGAGGTATAGTTGTAGTACAACAGGAACCTGAAGTGGAGAATGGCCATCTGTGTAATAGACAACTACTATCACTATACAGGGTTACAGTGGGCATGCTCATACACTTAGTAGCACAGGGCCGTTTGGGATGCACTATGACTACAACTACACAAGGTTATACTGGGCATGCTCATACACTTAGTAACAAAGGGCTTGTTGGATGCCCTGATGCAAATTACACAAGGTAGCAGTGGGTACGCTCATACACTTAGTAGCACAGGGCTGTTTGGGATGCACTCTGATTCTAACCACAGAAGGCCACAGTGTGCATGCTCATACACTTACATGTACAAAACATGTTGTAATGGACTCCTATTGTAAACACACAGGTTTACAGCTATGTACATCTTACCTGTCAGTATATATGCACATCATACTGGTTTACTACCTGATACCTGTATGAGGCCCATAAATGATATATCTGTGTCTGTGCTGTGTGAAACACATGCATACATGTACAAGAACTACTGACATATATATGTCAAGTTTACACATTCATGCATGTGTGGACGTGACAGACAATAGGTTACCTGGGTCACACAGGTGGATGCTAACTACAGCATGTGTCACACACCTTGCTGTCCTGAAAGGCATACATTGATAGCAGGTTGTGGACAGTGGCATTATACGTGGAACAGTGGCATGTGCAAGCATAATGTGTGAGCCACATTGTGTAATGGTACTGAGGTGCAGGTGTCAAGATGACCTCTCCCAGCTGTATTAGTAGTTGTCATTATTAGCTGGACTGCTACCCTAAGTATATCTCACATTGATCATATACACAATTTCTGCTGCTGTCCATCACCTTACATGAGGCATTTGCTACCAAGCACATTACTGCCACTTGCAATGATGTCATGGTACGAGTGGCAAAGCGGCAACTGCTAGACCAAAACAATGAGCCAATGTCCTGCTGTTATTATGAGGTTGTCCAGTGTCTGTCATTCCGGGCTGTCATGACTGAATGACAAGCCTTCAACAGAAAACACATACATCCATGTTTCACGTGTGTGCAGATAATACATAGGTCACAGTTGCCCATATAGCTGCATTCCAAGGCAAATGTCCTACACCCAGAAGTAACACCCTGATACCTACAAGGCAATTGCATTGAATGCTTATGATAACCAGTGCTAGATGTGTGGCTTTAGTAATTAATTTGCTCAATGTAGAACCTACCATGGGGAATACTGACATCTGTGCAGTGAGGAACACCTGGCTGAAGGCTCTGTAGTGCACAATTGCACTACCACCATATAACTCAGATCCAGACATGTGGGCCATAACAGTGGTATGGACCATTCCAGTTGGTGGTGTACACATATTCAAAAAGGCTACTCACATGTAAAGACCACTATTCTGACATAACACATCACAGATGAGTCAGGTACAGGTGACAGTGACAAATGCTGCATTCTAGGTTGTATCCTCATATACATCCACCACCTTGTCCCCAGACTACCAACACACATCCATATGTGGTATGACATAGTATGGTAGACCACCAGATAACCCTCGATTGGTGGACTGTACCTAGGCCTACATCAACTGTGCAAAGTACTCATGTACAGACACAGCTGCATAATGTGTTATGCAATGCAATAATACCACTGTTTGTAACCAGCTCAGTTGTACACATACCAGGGTCCCTCAGATGTTGTCAGCATTAACACGGTTGACTGTTGCTGTACACCAGTAAACAACACCCTCATGGTTGGATATGACCTAACTGTACCTGCCCTGGATATGTACATCCCACACTCATACAACATAAATGACATTACCATAACTTTCGTTATCCTTTCTACATACAGGTGGCTACAGTCATTACACACATGCACATGGCAGATAGCATGCTAACAGTACATAAGGTTTGATATCTATGTTGAACGTAAAAGCACCACCAAGAAGTAAACACTCCTGTGACCCTTAAAATAAAATAAAAGACACCAAAAATACCAAGCATTCACTGGAGCGATCCACGGCAGTTACCAGACTCAACATATACTACAATACATGGAACTCAATATGAAACTGCAAACGGATTATGAAGAGACAATAATGCGACTGAGAAGATATAAATCAATTTATTGAAGTGAGCGCTTTCACCACTTGGGCTTCATCAGACTTTTCAAATGACAATAAAAGCAGGTATTCAAATACTATTGCTTGTCTACTGATTGGTCTTTTAAACGTTGACGTCATCACAAACTAATAAATTCTTACAAAGTTGAAATTCATCATTAGAATCATTAAATATAACAACTAGTTTTCATACTCGCAAGATAAAGTTTAAAATTTAATAAAGCAAACATTTCCACAACAAATAAGTGTATATAAAATTCATACTGGACAACGGTAATAAAAATAGCATTCACAATCCCTTCCAATGTACTAGGTATACAAAACCTAGCACACAGACATGTGCTGAAAAATAAATATTCATGGGTTGACCACATACAAAAACCTAATATACTACAATACTCAGACGGTACAAGATGAAAAATAATAAACATTTTTGTCAACTTATAACAATGTTTTTCTAAACGAGAAAAACATGTCAATCATACATCTCATTCTGGTGAATATTTCAATGCTACTTCAAGGAAGTATATCTATATCGAATATATTCCATTAAAATCAATATAATACAACAATGATATTTAAAAACATGTATATAAAAACCTAATTAAATAGGGTTATTGTAATAAAAATAACTTTTTAAGCCTAGCTGTAAACACTTCTTTAACCACAAAATCATATCAAATAGGGGTGGTTTAAGACAAATCTTTAATATTTACATAGCCCTAGTTAACCATTAAAACAAAAGGAAGTCATCAGAATTCCTTAATGTTGGGTTTTCAATGCCTTCAGTCTTCTATTCTTAAGAATAGGTTTTAAAGGTATTTTATCATTTAAGCCCAGTGGTTTATCCGCTCTAAATCCTACAATCCATCTAAGCTCACATTCTTCAATATAATTTTCAAGATCTCCACCCCGTATATTTATATTAACTACCTGTAACACTGAAAATTTGAATATATGTAATGAACCTGCAGCAATGTTGTGTTTAGCCAAAGCATTAGCTTCATGGCCAATGCGAATATGGTAAACATGCTCCCTAATCCTTTCACAGAATTTCCTACTTATCTTGCCTATATAAAATGCCTGACAGAGCACACATCTAGCAAGATAAACAACGCACTCTGTCTGGCAGTTAGTTAGCAACTGCTTGGAGGATAAACTCCCGATGTAATGACGGATGTAAGAAGACATTCCTGGTGTCAATATATTCACATTGTTTACATTTGTTACATGGTTTCGTTCCTCCATCTGTTAACATTTCATCTCTATCGTTCCTATTGAGCGGTCGATGGCATAGTATTTGTTTTAAATTTTTCTTATTCTTAAACAAAAATTTAGGGTTTTCACCCACTATTTCACCTATATTCTCATCTAGGAGGAGAGTGCCCCAATGTCATTGAATTACCCATTTAATTAAGGGTGTGTCCAAAGTAAAAAACATAGGCACCTTCAGACAGTCATTATACTCGTCTAATGTAACATTGGCCAAGCCACTAGAGTCTGAAAATTATGGGGATGCTTTAGTAGTCCTCATAGGTTTAGTTTCAGCAAACATTTTATTAACCTCAGAATAACTATACTTTCTCTCTACAAACCCTTTCCTAAGTTCATCAAGTTCTTTTTCATACCCCTCATCCTGTGGGTTAAGTCTAGATGCTCGCATTGCTTGGCCTCTCATTACATTGTTGAAAACGTAGTTGGGGTGCATACTAGTCCTATGTAATAATGTGTTCCTATGACAGATTTTCCTATGGGCACCTGTATTCAAAAGGCCATTCCCTAGTCTTTCAATGTATATATCCAAAAAAGATATGCTCTCTCTTGATGAGGTCATAGTGAATTGAAGATATTCAGTTAGACTATTGATGGAATCAACAAATTCCATCAAACTAGTATCATCCCCACACCAAATAAGAAACAAATCGTCAACAAAACGTTTGTAAAACCTCACATTGTTTCTAAAACTTTCCAAGGGGAACAAAAATTCTTCCTCCCAACAAGCCATGAAAATGTTAGCATAACTGTTCGCACATAACGTGCACATGGCCACGCCATCATTTTGAATATGAACACGATCATCGAACAGAAAAATGTTGTTATGCAATACAGTTTCAAGGAACAATGTCAAAAGATCAATTGCTTTGGTCTATAACGAAGAGTGATTGGACATATAACATTGTGTCTTCTCAACAACCTACATCATTAGGAATCACTGTGAAAAGACTTTTAACATCGAGTGTTACCAGAATATACGATTCATCAGCACCTACATTACGCATATGACTATATAAATCTATCAAAAATTGCTTACTATCCCTTAAAATAAACAGATTCATTCCTACCACTGGTCTCATAAAATATTCTAAATAGATGGAAAATGGTTCAGTGATCCATCCACGCCCTGCTACTATAGGACGTAAAGGTGGTTTATGGACACATTTATGGACCTTGGGTAGTCCTTGTATAATTGGTATTAAATGGTTATTCACCCTTAAAAACGTAAACAGGCTTAAACTACTGTCATTGCTTTTCCATAAGTCATCTAGCATGTCATAAATCTTATATACTTTATTAATCACCTCGCCCATGTTGATTTCTGTATAAAAGTGCTTTTCTTGTAACATACTTAACATACCATTCTTATAATCGCTACAATTCATAACAACTGTAGGGCCTCCTTTATCTGCCGGACGAACTACAATGGAACAGTCCCTACTAAGATCTTGTAAAGCTTTCCTTTGTAAATATGTTAAATTACTTTTCTTATTGTTCTTCCTATTCAATTGATCCATTTTATATATATCCTGTTCAAACCACAAAAAATCACGACAAACTAGTTAAAACAAAATGCGAACTGAAAACCAATGAGAGCGGTAGAAACCAGGTTTAATTTAGCGATAAAACAAATGAATGAATAACACGCTTTCGGTAAAGACTGTGCTTCACCTTCATCAGAATGCAAAATACAAAGTATAAAATCACACGTCTTTTAAAATATCACCAGAAAGTAATTAGAAACGTCACTTCCCTTCCGAAGAAGGTGTGTTAAGTACCTGGCGTTCACAAAACAAAAGTATAAATATTTTATGTAATAAAGAGACATTTACAAAAATATATTTAAAAGTTAATAGCTCCTTTTCAAATATATAAAATGAATAGAATAAAATAAACAAACAAATCTTCAACAGCACAAGGCTATTAAGTAGTCCTACATACTGACAGCTTACTAAATCCAGCAGCAAAGACATTCAATAACAGTTTAAATAAACGTCATTGTCGGAAAACTAGAAAAAGCCTTTAAGTAAATTATTGACAGTGTTTCTCTTAGTAGGGTCTTTTATCTTACTTGTGTGCAGGGAATTTGATGTATTACCATCATCAAAAAATTAATTTAATCAATTAAGGACACTTACCATCTATTTTCCATCTATATTTAGAAATTCAATGTGATATGTTAGATAATAAATGTGTTAAATGATATTTAAAGTTTAAGTTCATATTCGTATATGTCACGTATATTGGATATTTTGATATTTTAAATACATGACATGCTTATAAAAAATGTGTGTGTTTATTGATGAAATAATAAAAATTAATAAGTATTAATAAATGGTTAGTTAATCAATTTAAATTATTAAATAAATAAATTTGTATTTCTAAACCTATAAATAGTGAAATTTAAATGCTATAATGTTCTTGTGTATCTCTTATTGTCTTTTAAGGGCTAGCAATTTAAGAATACATTTGATGGATATATGTTCGTTGAGTCCAGGGTATGTGCTTGCGGTAGTCCTAATTTGCCACATTAACTCATCTATCTGCAAGGTTAGCTGCCATGGGCCACCTCTTGGGTCATTTGTTCTTTGGTGTAAAATGACAAATTTAAAATTGTGGTTAGGGTGCTCAAGTATGTGCTTTGCTAAAGCGTTATTGATATCCTTTTTACCAATAGCATACCTATGCTCATAAATTCTTTGCTTAATTTTTCTCTCAGTTTTGCCTATATAGAAGGCCTTACATTGTTCACATAGTGCTACGTAAACAACTCCTTTACACTCACAATTATATCTTTTATTGATTTTGTATACCCTGTCATTAATGACTACTTCTTTTGTTACTAAAATTGATGTGCATTGTGGGCAAGTGCTGCATTTGTACATGCCATTTGATGGAATAAATTGTGGTTTCATCTTTTTTTCTAAAAGAACTTTCAAATTGTAATTTCTTCTATAAATAACTTTGAGTTGCGACCCTAACTTGTTGTACAATACTGGGTCTTCGGAGATGATTCTCCAGTTCTTGTTCATAATACCTCTAATGTGTTTATAGTCACTAGAAAAAGTGCATAAAAAACTGCTTTTGTAAGTGTCATTTGTGAGGGAATGAGTTTCTACAAGTTGTTCATCCAGTAAGCTGGTGTTGATGGATCGCTCACTTAGTAAAGGTGTAAAGTGTCCTGAAAGTCTTTTGGACCTGACCTCGTCCCTAATACTAGCTACTAATTTTAAAGGATACCCTCTATTTGTAAACATGTTCTCCAAGTTCTCACATTCATATTCAAAATCTGAGAGTGTTGTAATCATTCTTGCTGCTCTGACCATTTGGCCTTTAACAACTGCTTTTTTCTGATGGAAAGGATGGCAGCTACTAAAATGCAGAAAAGTGTTGTGGGTTTCCTTAAATCTTGCTATTGTACTTGGAGTTTTGTCTGTCTTTAATAAGTAGGATGTCTTAGAAAGTTGATACTGTTTTCTTCTATGTTGAAAGTAAATTGCAAAAAATCTGTGAGCTCCGTAATACTTGTAATAAAAGAAGGGACTAGGGCTTTTGGTCCCTTCCAAATCAAAAACATGTCATCTGGTATCTGGTGTACCAGGAGACATGTTCTTTAAACACTGGGTGGGGGAAAAGTAAAGTGTTTCCCCAATGTGCCATGATGGCATTCGCAAAGCTCCCACCACATGGGGAGCCCATAGCTACACCAGATTTTTGCAAATACAAATCTCCTTCAAACATCATAAAGTTATTGGACAATACTACTTCAAGCAGTGTTTTAATTAAGTAGATAGTGTTGTCCGTAACCTTTTTGGAAATCAAATAATCTCTAATCCATTCCATACCTAAATGTCGGGGGATGACCGTGTAGAGGTCCTTGACATCTATGGTTAAAAAATGTGCTTCGGCATGGTATTCTACATTGTTAATGTTATGTAAGAAGCTCCATGAATCTTTGCAAATTTGAGATTCAGAATCAATAAGGGGCTTCAATAAGTTGTCAACTTGTTTGGCACATGCATATGTCACTGAACCTCTCCCATCAACTATAGGTCAAAATGGTGGATTACTGATGGATTTATGTAGTTTAGGAACCCCAAAAAGGGCTGGAACTCTAGGTGCTATCATCAATAAATATTGGTACAAGTCTAGGTCTATGTATGCTTCTAAGAAGAGATCTTCAAGTATGTTCTTAATTCTCCTATAGGCTATGTTGAGCTCATTAACTGATGCTTTTATATAAACGTCTGTGTTCAGATGTCTAAGCATGGCTTTAACATATGCCTCCTGGTTCATTAGAACTAACCCACCACCCTTATCTGGTTTCATTGCACGTATTTGACATATTTGCAAAAGATTAATTATTTCATATTCTGATATGTTGGTGTTAGTATTGTTGTCAAACTGGCTAACACTAGTTCTTTGCAAATCCCTAAGGTCCATTTCACACATTCTTTCGAATAACCCAAGAGTGGGGTGCAGTGCAGGATGAAATACACTAGAAACTCTTCTAGAATTAACTAAAGATGTGCTGTTACCTATTAGAACATCTAAATTCAGTTTGCGAACAAACAATTTTAAATCTATGATAGTTTTAACTAGGTCCATCTTTTTGCTGGGAACAAAGGAAAGGCCTTTTGAAAAAAAGTTGACCCATTCTTGTTTAATGTCCAGTTCTGTGAAGTTATAAACACTAAAGTCACCCCCTGTACTTTTAAGTATTAAGGGATAAACATTTGACATTGTTCCATTGATTGTCTCCTCCTCTGTCTCCTCCTGTTCCTGGGTGGATATTGTCTCTTGTTCGATTGGTGATTGTTCTGAGGACCATTGGGGTTCCTGTGAAAACCCTGAGTTGACCCATCAGCATTATTGTTGTGGTTGTTATTAGAACTACCCTGTTGGTTGTTATTAACCATGTTGTTGTTTCTATTGTTTTTGTTACTATTTAATCTTTCGCTACGCCTCAGTTGTTGTATTTGTGGCTCATCGAGGGTGAGGTCATTGTTAGTTTCATTGTCTATTAGTTCTGAATTCTTTTCGTCAAGAAGACTGGTAGGTTGGTTAGAGGCATTAAAAATTCTAGGATGGAAAACTGGAGGCCTAGGGTATGCCTTGTTGTTACTGTAATCCGAAACAACCCGCGCTATTTCTTTCTTTTTATTTGTTAGCAACTTTGTAATGGTTGCATCTATACTTGAGAAAATGCGGGTATATTCGTATTTATACCTTGGAAATTCTTCATGCGTTTTAATGATATGTTCTAAGATTTCCAAGTCAGCCTTCAAGTCCCCAATCTCAGTTTTATAATAGTTAATCAGTCCATTCAGAAATTCTAAACACTGCCTGTAGAACATTTTCAACAGTTCTTGGTGAAAAAGAGAATTTTCAATTAAACCAGTAGGGTATCGCCATTGACGTAAACCCTTAGGTATAACTTTTTTCTCTATACACTCTTGTAAGTAGGCAACTTCTAGTTGCAGCTTTCTGCAACGAAAAAGTTTGTAGTCGAAATCGTTAACAGTAGTAGATAAAGCTCTTACGGTAGGCTGGCTCTGCTGTTGGCTGCCAGTTTGATTCCCAAAAGTGAAAAATTTGTTGTTGTCCAAAAAGGAAGTAATAGACAGTGAGCCGCTTTCTTGTATTATGGCTTCTACATGAGGAGTGCTCCGCCCAGCTAGATGTCCGTTCATCAAACCTATGTTGTTGTCTACTTGGGTGGTAGATGAAGCGACTGGGGTAGCCACATTCTGGTTAGATGCTACATTTGGCGCTGCAATGTTCCTTGTATTTTCGATGTTAAAAGTCCGGCTTTGCTGCTGTAAGTTAGCACCGTAAGGTACTGGTGCCCCAACAGTACTTGGACAAGTGCTGTTAGATTTCCAGTCGAATTGTCCAAATTCGAGGTTTCCTGGTTAGGAATGCGTGGGTTGTTCTCTTCATCTTGGGAAAAAAGAACTTGACTACCTGCTCCGGTTTCGTTCGCCATAAATTACACGCAAACCACAAAAAATCACGACAAACTAGTTAAAACAAAATGCGAACTGAAAACCAATGAGAGCGGTAGAAACCAGGTTTAATTTAGCGATAAAACAAATGAATGAATAACACGCTTTCGGTTAAGACTGTGCTTCACCTTCATCAGAATGCAAAATACAAAGTATAAAATCACACGTCTTTTAAAATATCGCCAGAAAGTAATTAGAAATGTCACTTCCCTTCCGAAGAAGGTGTGTTAAGTACCTGGCGTTCACAAAACAAAAGTATAAATATTTTATGTAATAAAGAGACATTTACAAAAATATATTTAAAAGTTAATAGCTCCTTTTCAAATATATAAAATGAATAGAATAAAATAAACAAACAAATCTTCAACAGCACAAGGCTATTAAGTAGCCCTACATATTGACACCTTACTAAATCCAGCAGCAAAGACATTCAATAACAGTTTAAATAAACGTCATTGTCGGAAAACTAGAAAAAGCCTTTAAGTAAATTATTGACAGTGTTTCTCTTAGAAGGGTCTTTTATCTTACTTGTGTGCAGGGAATTTGATGTATTACCATCATCAAAAAATTAATTTAATCAATTAAGGACACTTACCATCTATTTTCCATCTATATTTAGAAATTCAATGTGATATGTTAGATAATAAATGTGTTAAATGATATTTAAAGTTTAAGTTCATATTCGTATATGTCACGTATATTGGATATTTTGATATTTTAAATACGTGACATGCTTATAAAAAATGTGTGTGTTTATTGATGAAATAATAAAAATTAATAAGTATTAATAAATGGTTAGTTAATCAATTTACATTATTAAATAAATAAATTTGTATTTCTAAACCTACAAATAGTGAAATTTAAGTGCTATAATGTTCTTGTGTATCTCTTGTCTTTTAAGGGCTAGCAATTTAAGAATACATTTGATGGATATATGTTCGTTGAGTCCAGGGTATGCGCTTGTGGTAGTCCTAATTTGCCACATTAACTCATCTATCTCCAAGGTTAGCTGCCATGGGCCACCTCTTGGGTCATTTGTTCTTTGGTGTAAAACGACAAATTTAAAATTGTGGTTAGGGTGCTCAAGTATGTGCTTTGCTAAAGCGTTATTGATATCCTTTTTACCAATAGCATACCTATGCTCATAAACACTTTGCTTAATTTTTCTCTCAGTTTTGCCTATATAGAAGGCCTTACATTGTTCACATAGTGCTGCGTAAACAACTCCTTTGCACTCACAATTATATCTTTTATTTATTTTGTATACCCTTTCATTAATGACTACTTCTTTTGTTGCTAAAATTGATGTGCACTGTGGGCAAGTGCCGCATTTGTACATGCCATTTGATGGAATAAATTGTGGTTTCATCTTTTTTTCTAAAAGAACTTTCAAATTGTAATTTCTTCTATAAATAACTTTGAGTTGCGACCCTAACTTGTTGTACAATACTGGGTCTTCGATGATGATTCTCCAATTCTTGTTCATAATACCTCTAATGTGTTTATAGTCACTAGAAAAAGTATATCCTGTTCAACTAATTTTGTGAACGTATCAATTAAGGGATGTAGAATTGGAATGTATGTACTGGGAGGTTTAAACACCTGTGTTCCCTCTTCATCCCTACTATTCCCAAACTGTAACTTCAGTTGTAAGTTACGTGCAAACAGTTTGATGTCTAAAACTGGATCTTCAAAGTTACTTTTGGTAGTGGGGATAAAAGTGAGGCCTTTGTCAAGAACTTGTTCTTCATGTTTAGTTAATTTAGTATATTTTGAGTCTGGTAACTGCCGTGGATCGCTCCAGTGAATGCTTGGTATTTTTGATATCTATGTTAACAGAGGTAATATTCCCTCTCTACTGCTCACCCATGACACCTATAATATCATACAATACCCTATGTGACATGTATGTCTTTAGACATGTCCACCTAATGCAATGCCTACAAACATACCCAAATAACAGGATCATAGGACCAACACACGGCCTGTATTGACAGACTCAGGGAAATCCAGCTCTGCTCTGTATGTTCCTGAGTAGTCACAGGTGATATGTTCATGACATGTACAGCCATGTGTGGCCACAGCTCCTACATATACCACATGTCAACAATTGAAAACCATGCATGATGTGTGCTGTCTGGACATTAGCCTTAGTACCATAATAGCCAGTACATGCTGGGGTGAGATGTTTACAAGCCACAGACCTCTCACATGCTTGAATGAGTGTACTGACTAGCTCTAACAGAGCACATTGCTGGCACTCTTCCAGTAAACATGAGGTGTGTGTGGCAAATATGATGTGCTCACTGTTGACCATTACAGTTCCCTGGCTTCACCATGGCACTTTCAAGTAACAGTTTGTAGGAGCATGACATGGAATAATGCTGTGGGTGTCTCACTGATATGTGCTGTTGTCATATATGTTCACTTGGCTACTCTGTGAAGGCGGAGGTGTCCTACCAGTACATGAATACAACATCCATTATGGTGCAATGCTTGGCTATGTTTCACACATGGCGTATGGAAGGTGTGGAATGTATCCTCTTGATCTGCTAGTGCATTTACTGATGTAGACCGCATAGGTGTACATGTATTGATGTTTATGTAGATTCCATGTGTGTGCAGTGTCTGATGTCTGAAGGTGACTGTTGTCTTAGTACATCATGCTGTTGCAATACAGCCTCATCATTGCCAACTGTATATGGTGATATGCTCTAAGTACAGTAAGCCGTACATGAGGTATGGACAGATGTTTGGACATGACTACTAAGTGGTGGGGCTTCTTTGCAGATGAATGATTACTGAGGACAGCTCACTGGTATGTTACAACCAGTCCTACAATAACCTGTAAAACTGCTAAGGTTAGGTTTTTTTAACTGAAGTTGGTGACAGACAATGTAGAATGCTGTAAGGGAGACACTGAAGGCAAACCTCATGACACCTGTAACAGTAATACCTCCCATGTGCATATATTGTGCATATATCAACACAGTTGACAAAGGAAAGAGTCAGTAAGCTTTGTACCGGATGTAATAGTGCTGTACTTCTGTAATACCTATCATGAGATAGGCAGGTGTTTGATTCACAGTACTGGCATGTGTGGGTGTGTGTGTGTCCATATATGTCATGTATAGTTCTGAATACATCCCACATGTTATCACTCTCCTGAACAGTGTTATTGACACCAGTACAGAGTGAAGTGTAGAAAGAAAGGCATAGGCAGGTGGTTGAACTTCACACATGTAACGTGTCTGTATGTGTGTGACATAGGTGTATATCTTTGTGAATGCCACAGTGTGTGTGTGTGTGTGTGTGTGTGTGTGTGTGTGTGTGTGTGTGTGTGTGTGTGTGTGTGTGTGTGTGTGTGCATGTATTTTACCATAGTGAAATGTTAATGCCTCCTCCCCCATACACTCAGTGCAATCTAGCATCCCTGTTGATATCATCAATTGTAGATGGGCATTCTAACCGCCTGTTAACATGTACACCCTGGGGTATGACTTGTTGTTACATCGCTTACTGATGGACCCCCCTCCACACATACACTCACTGCACTGTAGTATCCCTGTTGATGTCCTCGATCTTAGGCCATTCCAACTACCTGTACATGTGTAATCTCTCTGGCACATCCTGTAATTGCATAGTACTATAATGATGATATGCATATAGGCAGGGGTTCTCATCCAAACATTGGCAACTGTGTGTGTGTGTGTGTCAGAGTGTGTGTTACTGTGTCTATGAATCCATAAGTGTGTGGGTGTATCTGTGTTTGCATGCTGTCATGGCAGTGGGCATTACTGCTCCCCAATGAGAAGCCACTATTTCCACTGGCCTTTACCCTTGTCATCCAGCATTCCACTCTTTTACCTCCTCCCTGTCCAGGTAATTATACCTGTGATGTCAACTACTATGGATGTGACAGCTCTGAACACAGTAGCTTACTACACAGCTTTCATTCTCTTGGATCATTAGAACAGTAAACATTATTGAAACATGGGAGAATATAACTGTGATGTGGAAGCTACAAAGTGCATGCAGATATTGTCATACTGACCTGTGGGTAGTCAACATGTACATATGGGACACTAACCGCAAACACCGACATCCCCCGGCACACGCAACTACACCTGAAAGAGGAAGGCAGAATGTCAAGATCAACATGCTGTTAGTGTTTTTTCTCATGATACATATTGTCAAACATACAAAATGCATTCTAAACCTGTAATACATGGTATGTCTGCTGGCTGTCAACACTACTCAACAATATTAATATACAATTGTCTACCTAGTATGTTCATCCTGTGCATCAGACCATATGAGCATGTCTCTGCATCAATGGTGTCGATGACAGGGATGCGGCACAGGCATCATCATATCCACAGGGTGATAATGTTTTACAGAGGCCTAGGCTGTGCCATTGGATGACATCATGTGTGTGTTAGGGCCTGTGATATCATTGGGCATGTCTGGATGTTATGAGTGTGTGTGTTGAGGTGCCCTACATTTGTTTCTGGTGTGTGTATGCATGCACACAGGTCTGGCATGTGGCTGGCCTACACAGTGGTGTTATTGACAGCTGCAGACTGTACAAGGCAGGTTTCACAGTTCACAGTGTCTGGCCATGGCCACGTGACCTGCGCCTGCCAGGGGTTGCACAGACACTACCAGACAGAGGTCCAGATTGGGTACTGTCTGATGACACATGTCCACTGGAATCATGTCCCTGTTGAGACAATCCAGGACCATGTGCACATGGCCTGCTATGTCCTGGTGTGGACTGCACAGCACCAGCTGCACTGCTGCTGCTACAGCCACTATGGGAGCAGGCATGTGCAGTAGCATGTTCACGTAGACCTTCAACAGGTGATGTAGCTGACCTACGTCCACGTGCCCAATACCTCACTCCCACCAGATGTTCCAGCACAGATATTCCATGCTCGTGGATTGACATGCCATGGTCAAGGACTCCCACCATGTCACCCAGTCGTCTATCCAAAACATCTGCAAGATGATGGTGAGCATTTGCAAGTGCCTGGATGTTGTCAGTTAATGAACGGACAGTAGCTCTCTGAAGCCTCAGACCATCTCTGTTGTGCCATTCAGCACATACCTGTACGTCCATTACAGCCCAAAACATGCATCTTGTGTCTCCAGCTGATGTGCTTTGTCTCGCAGGGGCATGTTGGCCAGTGGTCTTCCTACGAGCAGTGCTGGGCACATGCCTGTGTGGGACGTCCCCAGTCAGTTGACTGGGATCATGGTGTGCAGGTATACCTTCCATAGTCTCCACACTTCTCTTTTCCATGCTACCAACTGTCCTTCCTCTATGGCCAGTGGTGATGGGGTATATGTAGGCAGGGGAACTGTGTGCGAGGATGGGGGGGAGACAGCTGGAATGGCAACCAATGGCACAGATTCCACCCCTGACAACCCTGCCTGTGCCTCAATCATAGTATCATCATCACTGCTAGAGTCTGTGAGGACACTAACATCAGTTGGACCGCAGGAGGGCAATGCACCTACATCAACACCTGTGAGGGGAAGACAAGAACTGTATATTACTAGTTATACCAGACACACACACACACACACACACACACACACACACACACACACACACACACTCACAGACACACACACATACAGACAGACCCACACCCACACACACACACACACACACACACACACACACACACACACACACACACACACACACACAGACAGACACAGGCACACACACACACACTCATACACACACACACACACACACACACACACACACACACACACACACAGACACACAGACACACACTCTACATGCAGGTGATATGGCAGATGGCATTCAGCTTAGACAATTATAGTTTCAGCTTACACAATTATAGTGGTAGTTATCATGCATATCTGTATTGCACTATTTATGTTAGTAGCCTATGCCCCATACCTGCAACACAATGCATTCACTTTGCACCATTGCACCACACTGCTATGGTGTGTGCAACACACAACACATGTTAACAGACCATCACTGACCTTTGCAACTCTGCAACTGATGCTTTGTTTTGGCCACTGCCCCTATGTGTGAGGACATGAGCAGTAGGGTACGTCGACTGCATACTATGTTTGCCTGAGCCCTAACTTGCATATCTCCCCCAAAGCAATGCATGTCTGTTCAACATTATTCCGCCTACCCCTGAGCTTAGTCTAGACATTGTGCATGTGGTTGTACACACATGTTTCACATGGATGTTCCTACTTTGCAATGGTGCCACAGACCAGCACAGGTTTACAGTACACTGGCCTGCTGTGTGGAGTATGACCTTGCCAATCACATGTAGTATGACATGTCTTCTGCTGATGAGTTGAATGACATGCATACATATGTAACACAATGGTGTCCTTTCCAATCTACAGTACAGTAATGGTGTCCCAATGCAGGGACATGTTATACTAACATGGGCCTTCAGCTGACGCAATGTTATCTGTCCACCCTACAAATATGCAGGAACATACTGCACATTGAGCTGATGTGCATAGCCATTGCAGGGCATCATGTGGCTTCAAAATTGCTATACAGTGTGAGCTACTGACACAGTTCATAGCCATGACTATGTTTACATACAATAAATATCTAATGTGGAATGTGACCTATGTCACTGAGGTGTATACACACTAAACCCTAATGTGGAATGTGTGACACAGGTTACAGAAGGGTATATGGATGACACCCCTGCACATCTGGAACCATATTACTGATGCCTGGCAACTATGCCCACACATGGCTAACTTAGCAGTACTCTATGTCCCACATGCCATCTGTGTACCTCACACACATGATAAGCAGGCATGACAGTGATGTCTGACACCAGCGAGGTGAATGTACTGTATCTGTGGCCTGATGTGGTTGTATGTGTATGTTGTGCAACACATGTATGTGTTTGGATACTGTATAGGTGAATGCTGTCATGTCGTGACACACTCAAGATGTTCAAGACATGTTATGTGGTGGTTTCATGTTATGCCTACACAAGCTGTGCACAGGCCTGTATGATGGTTAGTGTTTCACATCTGCAATATCACCATTACACAAAGGCCATAGTTGTATTGTGTCGAGCCAATGTACAACAGGGTGTACACACATGTACATCACTTCTACTGTGTGTGTTGCTTCATGTCTCTGGCCATCCTCCATGGCCATGTGTACACATGTTCTGTCCAATGGTTGTGATGGCCATCTTATTTCACATGTCAGTGTTATCCCATATGACATACACCCATAGATGTCATATGCTCCACTGAGGACAGTGTTATGCAGACAAAGGGTGGTATGTATGGGATGTGAGACATGTTTTGCAGGATAGTTGAGCAGTATTGCAGTCAGCCTACTAAATGTCATGGGCATGTCAGATAGCACATGACATTGTGTGACATTCATAGCAAGGGTATAATCCACAAGGGTGCATCCTGTGGGCCAGTCTTACTCCAGCTCCAACACATTTAGAGTGTGTGCACACATATGCTCTCTGTACAGTACTGTTCATATTCCCAACATGTGTAATGCTGATATGTTCTACCTGTCCCTACAGTGGAACACCTCCACCATTATATTCACTGTTGTCCACACATCTGGCTATGACAGTTTGGAAGGTTTAGTGTAGGTGATTCATATAGTCTTGAGTTGTTTCACATGGGTAAACACTGTGATGCATTGCAGGTCTGACCAGTGTCCATTAACAGGACCACCGTACATTATCTGTATGTGTGTTATGGCAGATAGCATGCAATTAATATGTTCCGTGCATTACCAAACCTGGTAAATAATAATAATCACACCTGACACAGGCTGCTGTCACAGGAAAATGCCAGAGGTACCTAAACATGAGTATCACAGCAGTAAGATCATTATCCACACCTGTGTGATGGCTACAGGGTGCATTGTCCATGTTAGCACATAAGCCAGTACAATACACTATAATATGGAGAATGCACATCTGTGCATACATAGAGTAGCAGACTATAGTATGTGGCATGTGTGCATACATGCCTTGCATATGATGTTACATTACATATTGTACAATAACACATGTAACTATGTGAAATATAGTTATGTTATATGTGCAGTAGTGACTTACCAGGCAACTCCAGGCTCGGTGGTTGAGAGTCATCCACTTCCACAATACAGGTGTCCCTAGGTTGGCAAGTAGCTCCTCGGTACGTGTGAGTGGGGCTGGGTGAGTGGCCCCCCTACCTGTTGCACCTTGCTCCCTGCCGATTGCATTAGCATGCTGTTTCGCCTGTCTTATGAGGTCAGTGCAGTGTCGGCGCACCTGCTGATAGGTGCGATTGTGACCACCAACATCATTTACCCTCCTGCAGAGTTCCTCTCACAGGGCATCCCACTGCTGTGCATCCTGTAGCACATGGCTGAAGAGTGTTGTGTGGTTGTCAAGGAGGTATGGGACGAGGACCTCATCCTCCAAGCGGCTGTATGCCAGCAGTCTGCTACATGGCATACCTGGAAGACATAATGATGGAGACAGGTCACAGTAACTCACAGAGAAGTACAGCAGTACAGCTGAACATACATGTGTTAAACATTTATTAAGATTACAAATACACCTTTGCAAATCTACATGACACTAACACCACTGACATGTATAAGTCACACACATTTGACACTTACTGGTGATGTGATGTTATCGCCATATATGTGTGTGTCATATGATGACATTGCTCATACACCATGTGGATATTGTCTTGACGTGGGCATGTCTTTTTGCCTGTACTGGTGTCTTTACCTATCAGCACATGCCTGGATGTGTTCACATTAATGCAATTGACCTTAATGCTCTGTATATGTCACATATATAGCCATACATAGCCATTAGGGACATGACCTGTGACCCTGCAGACTTGCAAGCATGTATGTGTTTTCCATATACAACTACATCACACTGTACAGCTGTGTAGCATCCTGCCATGTATTGCCTGTGTTGCACATGTGTAACACATGGGACAATAGCTAGCCTGATGGTATTTGCAGGGTTGGATATCAACTATAGAATGTATGGTCATAGTGATCTAGTAGGCTATATACCACAGACAGGTAAGTTTCAGTGGCCAGTTCAAGCAGTGCCACAGAACTGATCCACAGGGTTACTGATATATTTGGCATGCGGTCATCACACCATGTCACAGAGAGGGGCGATGTGCAGCTTCACTGGACAGGGATGCATATTATGGCAAGAGTATGTTATGTCTATGGGACAGAGATCTGTCAGGCATGTTGTGATCCATGTACTAGAAAGGTGGATGTCCATGAAGTATGTGTTTATTTGGGATCAGAATGTGTTAAGTGTAACATGTCCAACATTTTTGGGTTGGACATGGTTTTATTCAGGGTAGGCTGCATGCTACATAGTGCAGCTAGGGATTGGGAAGGGCAGTGTAGGCCATCTGCACATGGGCAATAACCCTTAAAGGAAATATGTGATCTGTTATGGGTCACATGGGTGTTGAGTATGGCTGAGCAATTATCTCTATATTCCTGGATGGCAACCTGTCATGATTAGGGGTGCCACATACAACTACCTGTCTGGTGTGGTGAAGTAACTATCAAAGGAAAGAGTACTGTCCAGCTGCATCCCATACACACAGTTGCCATTATGCTGACAGCTGCCTAGGTGGTAGTTCATAGGTACAAGGTTTGTAACATAGGGGATGACAATGCAATACTTAGCTGTCAGATTGTGGCCATATGTCACACACCACACATCTGACACACTAAGGACCTTCTGTATGTTGAATGCAGCACACATTGAGTCGAATATTGCTCCTAGTTCATAGTCATTTGCAAACATCAATAGGCTGATGCCTTCTGTGTTAGTCTGTGTGGTATAGATAACAAAGAGGGGGAGTACCAGGAATGAACCCTGTATTACTGTGGCTGTCACTGGTTTGATGTGCATGTATTAGTCAGACACCTTCTGTAGTGTTGGTTCTGCAAGCAGTCCATTTGCCAACCACTCCTGTGACATAGGAATATACACTTAGTTTACTGATTTTAGCTGGAACACAGTATGGATGATGGTGTCCTACGACCTGGCAAGGTCATGATATGCAGTGTGAATCAACCCTACTGTCATCTACATCTGTACTGAGTACATCAAATACATTGAACACGGTTCATGGCCTTATAGACCAGACTCACCAGGGTAGTTGTGCACTATTTCCCATTATCAATGGTGTCTCCCCCTTTGCGGGGTGTGATAACTGTTGCTGTACACCATTCATTGTGTACACAATCTGAAATGGAGCTATGATTGAACATGATGTGTATGTGGATACCTGAATGTTCTTACATTTGTGTAGGATACACCCTGGAATGTTGAAAGCTCCCATGAAAGCTGTATGTACGGCTTTGAGAGCACAGTTTGAACCTGCATAGTCATTATTACAGAAGCCCTGGTACTGTACATGGATATATTACTAAGTGTACCTGTTGGGGGAAGTGAGTTTAGGTTCTCCATGACCCTATCTGGATGAATGGGTGCTATTTCAGTAGGTGCAGTACTTCCCGTGCCATGGTGCTGTGCAGCACAGCAGGTCTTGTCGTTGCTATTATGGTTAATGACACAGCTATAGAATGCTCTGTGCTTGGCCTCATAATATGTGGCTGATTAGTTTCACAGTAGCTTTGTGTGGTTTTATATGGTGTATCTGCATCTTACTGAGGCTGGCCAGGGATCACCTACACTCATTTGTGTTCACTTTTGCAACAGTTACTACCTTCTGTGGCACAGTTTAAAGCATGGTACCACCAATTTGCCTTCTTGTTTGTGTTGGGTTGAATCCTGGTTCTGTTTCAATGGCACAATCACTGCACATATGTGACTGCTTAAGGTTCATTTGTGTAGGATTCAGCATTTGCACATGCATTGTCCATCTGCAAGGGTGCCATGGCAGTCACCACTCTGCTCTTAGGAAACATAAGATTGGCATTGCAGACTAACTATGTGTAGCATACTGTTAGCCCTGTTTGTGTGATTACTGTGATCCAGGTCAGTGGGGTTGATGGAATCCAACATGCATTGAGCGCAGGTGTTGGTACATGAGGAGTCTTCCCAGTCATAATAGAATAGTTGAGTGTAGCCATTATTATGGTTCTGTCTCAGACCTAATCTTCCCCATTACAGCACATTATGACAGTTGGGAAATCCGCGGCCTGGTGGTTGATCTGTCTCAAGGTGCAATTTGAATTCCACTTTGGCACAAAGGTAGTTGTCAGCATAATGCATCTGAACTTATGCAAGTACAACTAGTGTGGGGATGTACATATCCTTCAGGAATATGGACACACCTGCGGCCCGTGTGTTCCAATAAAGGATAATGGGCAAGAGGTGAAGTATGTGTTATAACATGGTCATGCAGGTGTGCTCACCAGAGTGTTGAAACATGTCTCAGCCACTGCACAGATATGTTTTCCATGTTAGGATTGACATATGTGTGTCCGTATAGTGTTTTTGACATGTATTATTGTGTAGCGAGACCCGCAGTTTATTGCTTGGCTGTCCCTGTAACAGCAGTGAAACTTCACTTAAACTGTGCATGATGAAGGCACTATAGGGGAAGCATGAGCCCTAGGCAGTATCCAGATTCCCAGGAGTGACATGTGCAGGCCCTGTCTGGCAAAGCATCATGGTCTGTCAACCATGTTATCCCAGGAAGACAGATACTGGATACCATTTGACTTGCACCACTACACTAGACAATTGTGGAATACAATACTTTTGTCCCTGTACTGCAGTATCATTCTGGCCAATGGCAGAATGCTACCCAGGCCTTGAGACATACCTGCATGGGCTACAACACCTGACAGTTCCTACATGTGTTTCCATGCAGTCCAGGCTACTGCATCACAGGTCCTGCATAACAACATGGAATATGCCAGAGCCATGTATATAGTTCAAAAGGTGGTCTGAGTGTATGGGTATGTGGCTAAGCATGGCAGACAGGCAGCTGACATTATGTATGCCCTCGTATAGGTTGGTGTGTAACATAGTGCTAGAATTTACATTTACAAATGAGTACTGTTGGGCATGTTTCCAGTCACGTGTTCTGAGGTGCGGCACAATTATGCAAACTATGTCATACAGTTTGTGTATTTTGGTGTCTGTCTCTTCCTGCTTGGGGGGTCACTTGTTTGGCTAGATACTTAGAAGCATCTGTGAATGTGTGTGATTTCTGGTAGTGCATGTGGGTGTCCTTACTGTGTTCTGGTAAGGGTATGTGTTGGTTGTGTTTATGAGCTGCATGTGTTAACCTACACCTCATGACTGTCCAGTCCAGTCATGGCTGTTGACTGGGCTGCCTTCCAGCTTATCCCTATAGTTACATCCCAAACAATGTGTGGGGCATGGTGTAAGGTGGGTTTGGCAGTCTACATGGCATAGAGATTACATTCCCCCTGGATGGCCACATACACAAAGCTGACATTAGGAAACACCAGTAGCTGACTAGTGGATATGCCTGTATGAGCAGTCAGTACTACAAGTACCAAGTACTGTATTTAATTTATGTATTGCTTATGAAGATTTTTGAGAGAGTGATGCTCACATGTAAATAATTGTGTTATGGATGTGACAACACTGGCTATTACGGAAATATTGTAGCTATCTTTAGCAGCAATCCTCCTCTGAGGAGCACATCACATCCTGTTAGTTGATTACAGATGATGCAACAGTCTACAGGTCTGTTTCCTTCTCTGGGTATATACTCACATATCCACCAGGACCATGACCTCTGTTGGGCAGAGACACCCACTCTCCAAACAGAGTCATGTGTCAATAGACTCTGATGCCGCTATCAACATTATCAGGATATAATCAGATAGTGTGAGCCATCACCTATGAAGCGGCTATTACACATGGGCAGCTGTCTCCTACATCTTACACTCCTACTGCAGATGTTACACTGGAGTTAAAGATGATATGCAATCTGTTTCATTACCAGTACTGTGCACTACCTTACATACAGTATGTGCAAGTGGCTGTTAGGTTGACAATGAGAGGTTGGGCTACACAAACCTGGTAGTTCAACCAGCGTGTCTCTACTCTATTATGTAGGTGTGCACATAGCCATTTGGCCCAGTCCTGTAACAAGAGTCACTACACATTTGCATAACATGTACACATGTACAGCTGTTATTGCTTGCAAACGATACTAGAGAGGTCCAGCCTGTAACAAGGGTCACTACACATTTGCATAACATGTACACATGCACAGCTGTTATTGCTTGCAAAAGATACTAGAGAGGTCCAGCCCTGTAACAAGGGTCATTACACATTTGCATAACATGTACACATGCACAGCTGTTATTACTTGCAAACTATGCTAGAGAGGTCCAGCCCTTTAACAAGGGTCATTACACATTTGCATAACCTTTTCACATGCACAGCTGTTATTGCTTGCAAACGATACTAGAGAGGTGGATATTACATGTGTTATGTGCATGGATAGTTACCTGGCTCTTCCAATTATCATGCTGCTAAACTGTCAGATGAATACAAATGATATGTATCCTGTTATTGAGTATTGTAATTGCCAATAGACATAACTACTGTTTGCATAACATAACAGAACTGCTATGTAGAATAGAATACAGATCTGCCTAAAATACTGTACATTACACAGTTATTGGCACAATATCCCACAATGCACACCATATGTGCATGGTAAGCCCACCTTTAACATGTTCATCTTACTTATACACCCATACTTATGTCGACTTTTACAATATATCGACATATACTATCCCCTGTTATAGCACATACTTGTTGGACCAATCCTGACACTGACAGTGGCTGGAAGAAAATTGGTGGGGTCCAAGCCCATATCATCCCTTGTGGTGTATGCAGAGTTTGCTGTGTGACCTACAGCAGTACACACATAGAATACTACAAGCATTACTACTGCTCAACAATTCATCGCTACAAGATAGCTATTTCCACTATATGCATTGATTACACTGTAATTCTTACAGTGCAGGTACTACATATACAGGCATACTACATGTTATACATACCTTCTTAGTAATCGGAGGTGTTTTTGACTAGCATAATACTCGTTTTTGGTTTGACTTTCAGTGTTTTGTACTGTCCAACAGGTAGATACAGATGGTTTAAATGTGTGACAAGGCAACCTTTTATAGTTACAGATCAGTAACATGTGCTATCCCGATAAACAATTGGTGTTCCTAAGTAGCTAATTACATGAACATCAGCTGTGCTGCTACTGCCTTAGTCAATACCATGGCTACAGTGGAGTACAGGTAGATACAGATGGTTTAAATGTGTGACAAGGCAACCTTTTATAGTTACAGATCAGTAACATGTGCTATCCTGATAAACAATTGGTGTTCCTAAGTAGCTAATTACATGAACATCAGCTGTGCTGCTACTGCCTTAGTCAATACCATGGCTACAGTGGAGTATAACTGAGTACTCCACTTGGGCATTGTCCCTTTGCCTTCCTTGTGAGGAAGACAGCATGGAAGTGTTGTTTGGAATCTGTTGCAACAGCTGTATGGAGATGAACAGTAATATATTGTATGTAATGCCTAGAGGATTTGTTCTAAATGTGAGTACTGCTGTTATATTTCTGAACATTGCTACTTGTGCAGGGTTTTTCTGTACCTAATACTTCTGCATATGTTTCAGTCTAGCCAGGTTGTTTGACCAGCTCAAGGCCGCATAGCTATTCATATAATGTTAGGGGGTTTGCAATGTGCTTACCAGACATATTTAGTTTGGTGTTACTGTGTATCATACTGTGCTGATAATCAGTACTCGGTAACATTTCCTGGTGTACAAATCTTTCAACCCTCTGAAATGGGATTAGTTTATACAAACCCTATTACATCAGCAGCTGTTCAATTGTATAATGGCAACTATTTCACATAGGGCCATGTTAGTGTGTCTGTGTACAGGTATGTTAAAGTTTCAGCAGATGTTGTACAGTAGTTGAATAATTGGTTATGGTATGACAGTATGTATTGATGTAATTATTTTGGTTGTGGGGTAGATGTTGGTTGGTGTACATAGCCTATGCAGGTGTGTAGGAACTCCTTTTATACAATGTCTATATGTGTGTGGATGTTCTTTCCCTATGTGAGCACCTATCCCTTAGTGGACTAATACTATGGTAATTGCAGGCTGATTCATTAAGGCACTATTAAATGCTTCCTGCATAGCATGCAGGTACTGTTAGTCCTTGAATCCTTTTGGCAATACATCAGAATGTAATAAAGTTTTGCAAAATGAAAGCTGTCTGTGTATTTCTGGCATGGATATTTGCAGTCATTGCAGTTGTGCTGGTGACTGTGTCCATAGAACATATTTGTAATAGTCTATTGGCATATACTCTTCATATGTTATGTTCATATTTTTTGGGGGGGAGCAGAATGTGTGATTGCTATGGTCCATGTTATACTCAGATATGAGCACTTTGGATGCTGTCTACAGACATGTATGTATGTATGTGTGTATATATATATATATATATATATATATATATATATATATATATATATATATATATATCTATATACATATATACATATATGTGTGTATATGGATATAGATATATATATATTATTGCATACGTTTATCTGTACCTCCATAGATGTGTTGATGTTTTTAACCTATCTATATAGCTACATATATATGTAGACCTGTTTATATCGACATGTCTCTATGTTTCTCTCTCTCTCTCTCTATATATATATATATATATCTATATCTATCTATCTATATATATATATATATATATATATATATATATATATATATATGAGCATACACCTTTAATTGGTACATGGCAGGTTGTCCTATTTCAACACATTCCTCCCTTTTGTGTTTTAACCTGTCTGCATACACACCTGGGATAGGTACATCCCAGGTAGCTTAGTGTTAGGTTACTCTGAGGATGGAATACATGGTTGTGGGTTCTACTCCTGGAAGGTGTTATTATTTTACCTCTCAGAGTAGGCACTGGTAGGGAAAGTGTGAATAGCGCAAATTTACGTGGCTGTAAGCAGGTTTGCCTGTGGTCTGCGCGACGTTAAGCAAAGGTTAAACCTGTGAAGTGATTCTCCGTTAACCGTGTTTCAGCACCGCTTACTGCCACGCAAACCTATGGAAACCTGCTTACAACTGCTTAAGCGTGATTTAATCCACCTGCATCCAACTGCCCTTATTCTGGCCCTCAAAATAACCTAACAGCCCTTGAACCTGGGACCATTATTACCACAGTCACGGACTTTACCACTAAGGCATCTGAGATATGTACAAATGCTATGGTGTTTAGAATATACATTGTAATACAGACATTCCTCACTACTGAAAACAAATGTGACAGTCAGTTGGTGTACATATGTCCAATACATGTTAATGTTCATATGTTTGTGAAATTAGGTGTTGCAATGTGACATGACAGGGAGTATTATGAATGAGAAAGGTTCTTGCTTTGTGTCCTTTTTATATTGTCCCCATACTCCATGTATACCCCTCCAGTTCACTTATTGGACATCCAACCCAGGCCCTCCTTGATGCATGATTGCATTACCCATTATTCTTCCCCCACCCCAATCTTCACATAAACAACAACCACCCCTTCTATGGTGAATTAGGTTAATATTAATTGTTATATTACCAGAGCTACATGTGTTTTGTGTACACTCCAATTCCTTTGGAGTGCTTCTGTGTCACAAAGTCTGTTCATAGATGTCTATATATATGGCTATTGATGTAACTGTATAATATATATATATATATATATATATATATATATATATATATATATATATATATATATTTCGTATTAATTTGTAACAGTAATACTTATGTAGACTGGAATGTGTTGGTTCACAAACTACAGTACATTGCAATGTACTGTACATATGTACACAAAGTGACTGTCCCATTTGTGATCATTACAGTGAGATGCATATGGTATAAAGTGTAGTCTCAACCTGTATACACCTCGGATGACTTAATGGTAAGTCCCATGTAGTATGCATGGTCCAGGGTTCAACACCTGCGCGATGCTTTACACATGTTTTTTACTCCAGAATAAGGCTCATTTAAGCAGTTGTAAGCATGTTTAAAAGTGTTTGTGTGACATTATAACAGCAGTTAAACACAGTTAAACAAACTTTGTAACTTATAACCTGTGCGCGCAAACATGGCCACATCCGCTAACTACTCAGGATATATACATGTCCGTGAAGTAACATCTCACTATGTGCTGACATAACATTACATTCTCTGTTGACTGTACTCTCCAGTACACATAGGTTTATATCGGTGTTTCGAATGTTTATTATGCAGACGATTACTACCTATATATGCAAGCTGTGGTTAAGGTATACTTTTGAACATGATAAACATCCCTGCCTTTATTGAGATTGGAACCTCGAATACACAGATGCTATGCAGATGCAACTGTTGACATTACTGTTACTTCTGCCTATTTCCTGTTTAGATGATTTCTATGTGTAAGCTAGGATAAGCAAAGGGCAGAGGCCCCCAGACTCACTGAGCTTCACGTACTCTTGAAATAACAACATATAACAAATGTACTGTGAGACAATACATTACATCCCTAACTACATTAGGCATAGCCACTCACTGACACACTTCAAGGGAAACCTTGTTGTGTGAATTGGTAACATAATATACACCCCTGGGATCATGTGTCCCAGAACCATACAGCCGAGTGGGGGAGCCTGTCCAGTTTAATAGCTGTGAGATCTGTTGGGGGAATTGAATGGTGTTGAATTGTCACATTAACATGCCCTCTTTACATCACTAAGTGCCCCTATCACCTTCCACAACCCCAGTCTTCAACAGCTTCCAGAAACTCTGTATGGAATTACTTCATTGGCTATGCTTGACAGAGGCTCGGTTACTTCATCAGTGGTGCGGGGAAAGCCAACACACTGTAGCTATGCTTCTAATTGCCCTTGGGCAGATAGGTAATAGGCTATCTGTGAACCTGTAACGTGCAGGCCATCACAGCCATAATATGTGAATAAACAGACCTTCAGATCACAATATACAGTGAGAAATCACCATGTAGTCAGGAAACAGTTAAGTACAGCAAGAACATACAGAACACTGATACTTAGTCACTCCAAAAGCCTATCTTGGAAGCTAGAAGACTTGTATAAGTTTAAAGCTTTCTATTGCTAACCAGTAGGTTACCTACAGGAGAGATGAAAAACAAGCACAGATGGGGAACATACATGCAATGATACTATACCGGCCTATGTGTCAGCCTTAGGCTTTGGAATACTGGCCAAGGCTATTGGCGCCCCCATGGTGCCTTATTTAGGAGAGTCTCAAAGGTGAATACCAGCTCTGTAAACAGCACAATAGCAGATTCAGTGAGGGTTATGCTACTCAACACCAGGGGTTGTGATCACAACATGCATGCACTCACAGCACTCCTCAGGATGGACAACATCAACATCTGTGCAGTAACTGAGATCTGTCTTAAGGCTCCTGAGAGCACACCAGCACTACCAGACTACAACCCATACCACACATTTCAGCCACAGAACATGGACTGACAGACATGGAGGGGCTGTATCCATATTCATCAGGAATACCTACACCTCCAGGTTAGTGGGGCAGCATGATACCTCTGAGATCATCTATGTTCAGCTAACATCAGCCACATTGTCATAGGGTGCCTACATCATGGCCTGCTATGGATCACCCTCCATGACCCAGGACCACCACTCCACCTACCTGGAGACAGTGGAGAACATGACAGTCCTAATGCACACCCTGGCATTGGTCGATTTAAACTATCATACCATTAACTGGGAAACCTACTCCGGTACTCACTTCCAGGTCCAGCGCTTCTTGGAATTTATCACCTCATATGCCCTGTATCAGGTGGTAACCTCCCTAATAGGGGGTGGAAACTACTAGAAGTGGTCATCACCAACATGGACAACAGGTGCACCACAGTGGAGGTTAACAGTTCACTGGTTAGATCTGATCATGAACTATTCATTGTTTCCACATCCATGCATCTCCCCCACCCACAGATACCACAGTGTATACCTTTCCTACAGCTAAATTTACACCACTAGTGACAGGGGTGGGGGGTTTCACAGCCCACACACTAAGGGGAAACACTGTTCAAGATACAGACAGATTTACAAATGCAGTCTATAAGCACCTACATGGATGTATGGATCATGCCATCACTGGTAAACCAAGACTCACTCCTCCTAGACAAGGACACCAGTCTGGTGGACCTCTGCAATAAACAGGCTATACTACAGAAGTAGGACAGTGTTCCAGACAAACAGCAAATCCCACGAAAGGCAGACATCCGTGACCACCATTAGTATGATATGTAGGTCCCTCATGACATCATCCAAGCTAACATCAGCAGGAGAATATGCAAGGATTCAAAAGATAACCACAAAACCTTCTTTGGCTATGTCTAGGATCTATGTGGTGACACACAGATGTGCACTGTGTCGGTGAAATATAGCACAAAATATGCTGACCCTACTGATATCGCCAACATCCTTGCAGATACATTCAGTGCATACTTCACCCCCTAAAGAGCCCACAACACTACCCAAAAGCTACAGTATCCCACACATCAGAGACACACAGGTGGAAATGGCCCTCTCTAACAGCAGAACACTGCATCAGTGGAGGCAGATGTTTGCATCTTGCAAACTGTACAAGACAACCTGCCCCCCACCTAATTAAGCTTTCCTACCTCAGCCTCTCCACAGGCTACTTGCCCATACAATGGCACGTGGCAATGGTTATTCCACTCCATCAAGGTGGAATCACAACTGACTATATTAACTACCACCCCATAAGCCTGACTAGCCTGGTCTGCAATGGTATGGTTCGCATCCTCATGGCACTCATTAACAAAGACATTGGTAACCTCTGAACACGTGACCCAACCCAGGTCAGCTTAGTTGAGTGCAGTTCATGCTTACTGAACCTGTTTGACATCTTACATACAGTCACCAAGACATTAGATAATGGGGCGGTGGTTCACACATACTACCTGGACCTTGCCAAGGCTTTTGACACCATGCCCCACTCAGGTATTATTGATAAACACAACAGTCTGTACATACACCCATACATCACAGGGTGGGTTGCCAGCGGGCTTACACACAGAACACACATATTACGACTAGTGGTCTCCAGGTCCAACTCTTGACCAGTCACAACTGGTGTCCCACAGGACTCAGTCCTGGGAGACCTACTGTTTGGCATATACATCTCAGAGGTACAGGCAAACACAGGTGGACTACGGCAGACCATGTTTGGCAATGACTGTGAACTGGGAGCCATGATTGATAGTCCAGCTGACACAGACATCCCTCAAGGGCCCTCACAGTGAACATCATAGGGTGCCTACATCATGGCCTACAGCCAAGTGCCACTAACTGCATGATCATTCCATTGTGGAATTGGCACCCACATATTAACACATAAGTGGCAGCCACTTTAATACGGACGAGGTAATGGGGTATCTCGGGACTAAGGTAGATAGTGATCTCCCCTTTGATAATCATATCTCCACAGTAGTTAGGACATCCTTCTATGTAGGCCATTTGATTACTAAAGGATTCCCATCTAGACATACTAGGGTTATAGTGCCCCTTTACTCATCACTCATCAGTCCCATCATAGGGTATAATAACCCATGTAGGATGTACCTCAGAAGACACTTACAACAGCTGGGAGTTCCATGAATGTACCTCACCAAGGGGAATACTGGCCTCCAACATATGGCCTATGCAGCCAGACTGAATAAACTCCTGCTTTACTCAGTGGCATCTTGTTTACCCAGAGATGATCTCCGCTGGCCAACACATCCATGTCGAACTCAGGCTTGATGTATATGATCCACCTATGGGAATCCATGTCACAGTGAGCCACACACTGTAGTGAGCTGAACCTTGCCACAACAATAACTGGAAGATGCTGGAGGGACAGCTGTCTGTCACAGACACTCTGCATACTTTGGAACAACATCCCTAACTACACTATACATAGCCCCTCACTAACACTCTGTGAGAGAAACCTTGAAGAGTTGATGGGGATGCACCCCAGGGATCCCACCATTGGATCTGCTGCACAGAGGGACAGTTAATGAATCAATGATGTGGCAAAAGCTGACAGATTTTGGCTGGACTTATGAATGGCTTCTGGCAGTTGGCCAAGTATCTACCTATGAATCTATACATACAGTATTTGCATATGCTGATAGCTTAATTTACTATTCAGGTGTTGACTTACCTTGTGCCAATGGCAGTTTTGTGTGCAATAGTTGAGGGCTGTCTATGTTGGATGCACACAGTAGACTGCCTATACATGACAATTTACAGGTAGTCTTGTGTGTGTGCCATCCATTTTTACTGTGTGTGCAGGTGGGGTATCAGTCCCTAGGTACCTACACGGTCAGTGTGTGTGCTATACGTTCCCTCTTTACCAAGGCATGGGCATACTGGGCATGCCTCCGTCTGCCTACTGCAGCTGACTCAGGGTGTTCATGGTCTGAGTATCTCTGTGCCTGTGGGGCCCTTGGCAATGGTGGTGGGCTGTGAGGGCCTTCACCATTCTGTCCCTGCTGAAGCTGTCTCCGCAAGACCATATTGTGTAGCATGGCACACACTATGAAGATGTGGGCACATGTGTCTGGAGAGTACTGCAAGGCTCCACCAGATATGTCCAAGCAACAGAATCATGATTTCAGCATCCCAAACACACACTATATAATGATTCTGGTTTGTGAATGTGCCTCATTATGGTGTTCCTGCATGGGTGTGTGTGCATTTCTGATGGGAGTCATCATCCACAGTTCCAGTGCATAGCCAGCGCCATTTGGGATGTCCCCTTGGCAAATAACTGATACAGCTGTGAGGCATGCCAGATGTGGGAGTCGTGATAGCTTCCAGGGCTGCCAGCACACACATCCATCATAATGCCCTGGGCATTGCACACGACCTGGCAGTTGACGGAGTGGTATCCCTTGTGCTTTATGTAGTGCCTACCTTGCTCACTGGGTGGTGACTTGATGTGTATGTGCGTGCAGTCTATTGCACCCAGTACCTCCGGGCATTCTGCCACATGGTGGAAGAGACGCATATTGCTGGCCACTCCTCCTGCATTCACGGGAAGTATATGTGCTCATTGGCATGTGGTAACATGGCATCCAGGAACTGGTGTAGTACCCTGGATGCTGATGCCTGTGAGATCCCCATGATATCCCCAGTCGGTCTTTGAAAGGTACCTGTAACTAGTATTCTCAGGCTTACACATACCTTCGTATCCTCTGGGATGGGTTCCCCTCTGTTTGTTCTGGCTCTGAGGTATGGCTGGCACAGCTCCACAAGTTGCTGTAGGATGTCCCTGTCCAGCCTGTAATGCTCTACTATCTCCAGATCATGTAGCTCCTGGTAGGTTACCCTGGGTCTGAACACTCTCCTCCTCCTCTGGTGCCTGAGATGGTTGTATGCATCATCCTCCACACCACCCTCAGTCTCCAGCACATGCTGGTGGATCAAAGCTATGGCAGCCCCTAAAATGTACATAATAAAAGTTCCCTGTCTGTATACACCACTGGTGCAGAGTGCATGGGAATACACAAATGTGTGTGAGGTGCTTTCACACTTTATAGTATTGTGCTATGGATGCTGCTGATGTCAGTGGGTGTGTATGAGCTTTTCCAGCTGCAGTGTGTCTTAATTATGGGTTTTGCAATGAGTACTACAAATGTGTGGCCTTTATTGTGGAGATCTACTCGCCTGCCTTGATTAATCTGTTGCCCTTTAATTCACTTTTAGACCTGGATCCCCTCCCATTATCAGTCATGCATCCACCTGCCGTCTTTCTTGTTTTGTACTTTCCCTACCCAGTAATGGCAGAATGTGCCTTGTAGCTGATATATGGCAAATCAGCTTTGTTCTGCTTTGACAATTTACTGTTTTCTTTGCAGTATAGCCACTCCCCTTTCCTGTTCTGCAGGTAGCTGCTTGCAGCCTTGTTAGCTGTTGTCAATGGCCCACTGTAGGCTCCTAGGTGTTAATTAGTCATTTGTACTCCAATTTCACTGCTGCAGCATTTCCTTATTTCTTTCCTATATCCTTCAGCTGCAGTGCACTCTGCTCATACCTGTTTACCGGGCTTATGCGAGTTTTCATCTCCGTTCACATGCATACTCGGTTAACTTGTGTACTCTCAGCTAAGCATAGCTATGGCCAATTCGACACACCCCTATCCTGCAGCTTTGCCTAGCTAGAGGCAGACTGGTTTAGCAATGCTCCAATGTGCTTACAGCAATGGTGACACACCCCTCTCTTGATGTCATCTTTATTTCAAGGGCACACATCGGTGTTATAACACTATGCTGTGAGGTGCATCCTTACACCAGCGGGGAATCTGCGATTCACTATTACTCCTCTCATTTGAATGGCATTGCCTACTAATTCCTAGCTACTGTGCTTAACACTGTCACTGCCCTTAGCAACCCTTATGCCATAAGTATGGTGTAGCATGCCTGCCATTGACTATTATGGGGAAATCGTGATTTGTGTTTCATTGCGGTTTTATTCTATATTTTTATATATTCCTTGCACTAGAGCAAGCGACTTAAACCTTAGCACGGATATAAATAGGACGTGCTGGAGGGATAGATTTATCACTCAGAGACTCCCTAAGCTGTGGAATAAAATCCCGGTCCATGTGAGGCAGAGCACCTCGCTGACTCTGTTCAAGAGAAATCTAGACCTGTGGATGGGAGATCGTAGGTTTACCCCGGGAATCATCTCTGGGTCACTGCTGGACAGAGGCACAACAAACTAATGGGCACAGTATTTTTTCATATAAGGGGTGGCGTAAGCCACAATAATTTGGGCTAGGCTTATAAATGCCTTAGGGCAGATAGCCTAGTATAAACCTATGAACCTATGAACCTATCCCCTTTGCGCACCACTTTCCTGTGCCTCCACATCGCGATAGTGTGACTATATATATTAAATGTTAATTTTATATTTTGTACATGTTTTTGTATGCTAATGACTATATATTTAGCCATTGGCATATATTAACAATATAATACATGTGTTTGGTTGGCTGTCATGGCTCCGATTTTATGTTTGCAAAAATGTAAACCGTTTTCTACGGTTTACATTTCTGCATGCTTAAGCTATGCCTGCACCACTTCCTGAATCACTACATACATTCCTTTGCATGCTCTACTGCTGCACATGGGGTAATTAGCATACAAGGCTCGGAAGTTGTGCAGGCGTAGCATACGCAGGTAGTGCATGTGGAAACAGCTCGTACCTGAATCGCTCAGAGGCCATATTTGGTGTTAGAACACCGACGCTACGCCTGCACCTGGCGCAATCTTCATGAATCCCGGGGTATGTTTTTCCCTCTGCTTGCCCCCATTTCACCACTTTCCAATCTCCCCTTTTTTCTTTTCTTTATATTTTTTAGGGCAGAGTATCGTGCAGCTTCACTAAGCTCAGTTAAATAGAGCTATAATGACAATATGTGTTTCTAACATTGTAAGACACATGTACAAAGTAAACAGCACTGCTGTGTTTTGAACCCAAGCGCATCTCACCTGCAGCACACTACATTAACCCACCATACCATGCAACTCACTTAAAACAGATGGTTTAAGCAAGACATAATAATTGCCAGGTGTGTTTCAGCGGACATGCACACTGCACTGTACTACACCTTGCAATATGGAATAAAAAGAAATGGAGAAATGGGAGTGTACCTTAGACTCTGGTGCATTAGTACACTACTAGATAGCCAAAGACATAATAATGGATGTAGCTGTGGCCAGTGATAGCAGGTAAATATGCCGTTTTATCAGCAACACGTAGAAAGTCACCTGCTAAGGTATTCATGGCAAAATACATATTCAGCTGGTATTCTGGTGCAGAAGTACTTCCATATAAAACCATGTACATACTGATGGATGTAGTGTGTTGTGTTGCATTTTAATTACATTATTGTGGAGACACCAATTAATGAATGACTCATTATTCACACAAATCATTGTAAAGTAAATAACTGCTTTTCATTGATGGAAGTCAAAGGCCTGCAGGTAGGGACACACATCACATATCCATATAGCATTACTATATGTCATCCAGTACTCTATTACTGACATAGTTACCTAACATACGTACCTTAAACACATGCTGCAATTGGAATGTCAGGGGTACTCTCACCCTGACTTTGCCTCTACAACAAGGCTGACACAGCTGACACAGATACACCTACAGCTTGTTGTCCTACAAAGTGTTCATACTCACTGCCTATGTCTATTACCTGCAGCAGCAGCTGAAGCCTGTGGTATGCACAGGTCTGTGTAAAGGTATCTGCTACAGACCTACCCTCTGTGATGATGTAGTCTCCTCACCCCAGTAATGTCCATCTCAACAGCTAAGAAAGGGGCCCTGCTTGACATGACAGACTTAAATATTGCACAGTGGTTGCATGTCATTGGCTAATGATACTGTAACTCAGCTGTTTTGGCTGCAATTTGCATATCAGACTCACAGATTGGTTTAGCGGCAATTACCTGCTATTGAGCAACATGTTAAAAAGCAAGCGACTGGCTATGGGAAAACATTCTGTATGAGACCTTCCTCACTTCCCTCACACAGAGCACACCTTTGTGACACAGTAGTAGTAGGAGATTTCAACTGATGGGTATTGCACTCCATCAGCTATGTAACTGTTTTTATGTAAAACAGGATGCAGATGGGGAGGATAGAGGTATGGCGAATAGGGAGTACAGCAGTATGCCTGTCTTAGACCTGTGCTAATGACATGTCATTGATACCCTGCTGTCTTACACATACAGAAGACATACAATATATCAGGGTTGCATTGTCTTTTGTCATTGTAGCACACTGGTGCTGTTGGGAATCCCAATATAGTGGTCATAATACCACACTAGTGTTTGTCTGGCACTGGTCTTATGACATATTATTGGGTGGCTGGTCTTAAGGGACACATCACAGTGGACCGGAGTGTTGGCTGTATGATCATACAGCAGAATCTCTCATGGCACACAGGGAACTACTTCAGTAATGATACTATCTTGGTGATATCCACACACACATAGTATGTTGTCACACTGTGGGATATGACATGTGTGAGCAAGCAGCAGATGGTGTCAGCCATTTTGTTCTTGCTGTATCTGTACATAATGGACATCCATGTATTTGATCCTGTAATGTGTTTCCCTTTTGCTGTGTTTCAGGGCTAATGCATCACAGAAGGCACATCCTCTTTGCAGATGCAGAGAATGAACTTATACTTCAAGGACTATGGCAGCATCAGCACATCTTCTTTTCCAGGGGAAGGCATAACACGGAACAGCATGCTGGATTTTGGGCAGACCTTGTCCGAGATGTGAATGAGACTGGCCATGAGGACAGGACATATGAGCAGGTTCAACATGGAGCTACGGACATGGTGAGTGTTGCACGACAAAGGATAGCTGATGTAGCCAGGGATCAGGCCATCATTAGTGGAGAACCTGCAATGGAACAACCACTCTACATCACAGAACAATTGTGTATTGCTGGCCCTCACCTCAGGATTGAGGGGAACAAATGTGCTCACTGGCATGTGGTAGCATGACATCCAGGAAATGGTTGAGTACCCTTGATGCTGATGCCTGTGAGACCCCCAGCATGTCACCAGTTGGTCTTTGGAAGACACCTGTGGCTATTACCCTAAGGTTTATACATACCTTTGTTTCCACTGGGGTGGGTTCCCCTCTGTTGGCTCTGAGCCTGAGTTGAGGGTGGCAGAGCTCAGTCAGTTACTGTAGTATGTCCCTGTCCACCATGTAGTGCTCTACAATCTGCAGCTCATGTAGCACCTAGAAGGTTACCCTGGGCCTGAACACTCTCCTCCTTCTCAGCCTAGGTCTATTGTCAGCAGCAGCAACAGCAATGACTTCACAATCTAACACATACAAATGTAGCAGACCTGCAGTACCACTAGCATTCTTTCAGTTAAAATTTCCAAGTCTATACTACAATGGTGCAGAGTATGGGGGGGGTGGGGAATCAGATTGTAGGGTGTATGCATACTTTATAGTGCTCTACTGTATGTGCAACTTGCGTGATTGGCTACCTATGATGCAGTGCACCTGCCTAATATATCATTGACATAATTTAATGGCCCTAGTTGAAGTTAAGCAAGGATCAACACTAATTAATACAGCACTGGCCTTTTAGATACACTGAGCACTGCAGCGCAATGCACAAACGTGCATCCTACGTTGTTGGGAGGGTGGCCTAATGGTTGAGGTGCTTGCCTTACAAACACAAGGCGCAGGGTTTCAGTCTCACAAGGGATAATTGACTATGCTTAAAATGGCTCGCAAGAGCAGTTAGCCTAGTACTAATCTATGAACCTATGAACCATAGGTAAACACTGCTTAGCAGTTAGTCCACCCTGCCACACTTCCACTCTCAGCACAGCGGCCTGCTGCTCAAACACATGGAAACATGTGCCCTGTAGGTAAACAAAGCTTAGATGTCAGTGCACACACCCCCAGACTTCCATGCTTAGCATGGTTGTGCAATGAGCAAACAGGCACAGCTAAGCTCCAGTCAGCTTAGAAGTTATTGGACACACCCTCTCTTGATGTCAGCTACTTCCTCTGTGGACAGCAACATGGTTTTCTGCCTACATGGAGGGGATATGCAGACATGGATACCCCATTATCCAATTCAGTATCTCAACCTCATTTGTATAGGGATCCATGCTCACAACTTGGATACTACACGCTTCCAAGCCTTTCCACATTAGCAACAGCACCAGTGCACCTTTGTAAATGCTACATACCACAAAGTGTTCTGTAATACCTTTCTGTCTCATGATGTCAATATTTAATTTTTCCATTTTTTTAATAAGACATGTTTGCACACTGCTGCTCACTGCTCAAACATGCAAAGATGGTTAAAAAAATATTTTAATATAGTTATTGTAACTTTAGAAACACAAAGATGATAGTTTTGCTCATATCTGTGTGTGCTATGCCATTTCTGTCTATCTACCTACATTTTTACAGCCTCTTTTGTCTGTCTACAGTCATGTACACAGAATTTTTCTGTGTACACTACAGACACTGACACAGGGTCTACAGAGCTGCCTATCTGCTTGCTGGATCACTCTACCTGCCTCATTTGCATGAGATTCACTGGCTTATGATTTGATTTGCATGCCACGCTTAAAGAATCTAAACCTGTATGCCTCCATGTTGGCAGCGTGGTGTAATGCCTACATGGTAAAAAAATGTATAGGCTTTATTAAATTCCCCCCAGAGTCTGTCTACAAACATGTCATTAAATCAAATTATAATCCACTGTTGTTGCCTTGTGTAAAATTTAATATAAACAGAGAAAAGTAACTTTAAAAACATATACCTCTTTCAATAGAGTGTTAGAAAAACATGCTGTGCCATGTCCCTAAAATAATGCAAACTACTTATGTGTGCCATAATAAATAATAAATAATAATGCAAAACTGGGACATTTGTTAATAATTGTGTAACAAATGCAGTGCTGAGTGATTTTAGTAATTTGACATTCTAATTTTTAGTACTGACTGAATTGATGTCATGTAATTCAAGCCAGCTGAGTCAGTTGCGGTTAATCATAACTGCCATTTTAATTCTCTGAGTTCTATAAAATTACCCCAATCCCCACCTCTGGGGGCCCTGGGAATTTTTTCGAGTGTTCCTAATTTGCATACAATGACCTGTGCAAACCACCTTGTGTCTGTATAAAGCATTTTTTGTGTTCTCCTTGCCAATGTTGTAAAGATGTTATTGTGTTCTTTTGTGAAATGCTTGCTCAGTTTGATTATGTAGAATCTGTAATATCCTGAGCAGACTGCCAGATAGACAAAGCCAACTATGGCAGAATTACCATTGCAAAACTTGGTTTTACTGTTAAGCCCATTGTCAAGAGTAATTTCTTTCTGTGTGGTAATGTAGGTGCATGATTTACAAAACCCACATGGAGTAGTGCCTTTTTGGTGTCCAGGTCCAATAGTGTGGATACTGTAACTCTCGAAGATTTGCTTTAAATTGTGTGCTGTCTTGTATACAAATATTGGTTAAGAATCCAAAATTTCCATCAGGGTGGTGTTAGAACTAATAATGAACTGATTCCTATTGATAATGTTTTTAACATAGGAGCTACTTCATTATATTATACAATCATTGCCCTTTTATAATCATGGTTCTTATCTCCAGTGGGGTGCTTCTCAGCTACCATGTTTTTCTTTTCTAAATGTAAACCTAGTCCTAGTAGACGTTTGCATTTTTTCATACTTGGTGGATTTACCTGCAGCTATTTTGGTCTCATTCGGAGGCTGATGACATTTGCATTTGGGTAATGGCCTTTTAGACTGTCCACTGTCCTCTTGCAGTAATGCTGCATAACGTTTATACAGGTACTAGTATACCTTAATGGAATGAGTATAATTGGGAAATATTATAAATGTGATTCTGCATGCCACAACCTATAAAGATGGACAAGTGGCTCACCAAGTTAAGTGCATGACTGACATTGTTAGGATCTCTGTAGATTCACCCCCTCCAAACAAAATAAGCAGAATCTTTTGTCAAGGCAGAGTATAATGTAACCAAAGAATTTTAATGCCACAAGGGTCCAAAATGGTTAAAAGCAAGCACATTTTATAAGAAGATTTTATTTTTTTTTTGTGGTTAAAAGCAGCACAGTTTATTGGAAGACTGAGTGCATTCATCCCACAAAAGATACTTTATCAGAATGAAAACCCAGGCATAAACCTTCATTAAATATTCAAACCAATCCATTCAATTGGTTAATTAAAAAATAACTGCACAGTAATCTCTTTCTTAAAGCTGCATTAAATGAATAACTAATGCACAGCATACATAGATGGTTAAACTTTCTATAAAACCATACATCCACTGTTAAAAACTATACTTCTGGTATAATGTTAATAATTTGTCTGTCCTAATGTTTTAAAATTTTCAAATGAGGCAACATGTTTATATAAAATATGATGTGGTGAACCTTTTTTTACATAATCATACATATGTCATAATAGGACTGTTCTCCAAAATATATTTTTTATAATTTTTATAAGTATTATAACTTATTTGCCTTAATGTTTAAAACTGGTGCAATGGAGACATGTTCATTCAATCCTGATAAAAATGCGGCAGGTAACCTAAGCTGCCAAATTAGTTCTCTGTTTTTAAGCCATCTTTTCCAAACACCCCCCCCCCCCCCACACACACACACACACACACACACACACACACACTGGGTAAATAAGGATTTTTCCAAGATACCAAAGGAAAACATGTTTTTTTTCTCAATAATTTTTATTTTTGTTTTACATTTACAAAAACCATAACCATTCCATATTTACAAAATTACCATATTTGCATGTTATACATTGTGGATAAAGTAGAAACATGTAGGTCATACAACATACCTAATTACAATATATACAAAGATGCTTTCCCAATTAATGTCATTAGTCTAAAAACAGCACATACAAAAATGATACTTCATCCATAGTTAAGCTGTGTACTCGTGGGAATACTTCCAGTTCATAAGATATGGTGTATCTGGTGCTTTATGCTAATAAGATGTTATAGGACTGTTCCCAGATTGCTCGGGCTTTCATATTTTTGTTTCTTTTGTCCAATACTATTTTATGTGCTAGTAGATGTTTAATAGCAGATTTCTTGAATTCCTCCCAAGAGATACTTACAGGATCTAACCATTTGTGAGCTATACATAGCTTCATTAATAAGAAAATCATTATAAATGGGTTAGCTTGTTTTCCTGAGATGTTGGCTGGGAGGATATGTAAAATAGTAAATTCCCATGTTAGTGTTGATGCTTGATACCCCATTTTTTGCAGTTGTAACTTAAGGGAATTCCAAAGCTTGAAAATGCATTTGCAACTCCAGAACATATGTATTAGGTCTGCAATCTGGTCTTTACAGTGTGGACAGTATGGGGACTTAGTTGCATTGAATTTGTGAAGAATTGCTGAGGTGAAATAAGCATTATTATTAATCATGAGTTGCATGTAAGAGAGTTTTTTAAGTGGAATAGTTTTCAATGTTAAGTTGATTGCCTTTTCTATTTGCTGGTCATCCATATCAGGTTTTAATTTACTCCAGTAATTAGAGAAGAGAAGGTCTTTCTAGAATATGATTTCCCCTATCATTTTGTATGAGTTTGTTATTGCTTTCCTTGACATTAACATTGTCTTCCAAAGTAGGGTACAGTTTTCGATGTCACTTTCGAGTATGGTAAGGTTTTGGAGGTAACTGGAACACACCTCTTTGATTTGTCTTAAAATTGTTATATATACTTTAGGTACGTTTAGAAGTCCCTACAACCAATACAGTCTTTGCACAAGGCACTACTTTCTTTGTGGTTGGCAATGGTATAAAGATGTTCATAAATGCATGTCTTAAAGACATGTTCTGTTTTGCTGACATAGAATGCTGAGCAAATATCACACTTTGCCAAATATACAACTCTAGGTGTGGTACAGTTCCCTTTCTGAAAGGTAATTTTACTCTTAATAATGTTATCTAATTCCAGGGTTTGCAACTTAGTTATATAAGAACATTGCTAACAACAACCAAAGGAGGTCATACACCTATCCACTGACAAAACATCAGATGTTTTATTTTCAAACAACTTTTTAAAGTTGATCCCCACCATATTATGAATAGCTGGATTAACTGTAAAAATGTTCCAGTTCCTTTTACCAATATCTTATATCTCCTTAGAAAACTGGCTGTGCTGAATGTGATGATGTGAGGTATTGCCATCTGTGCCAGGGAGAAGAGGGCAGTGCATGTGTAACATATGCCAGCATAGTTAGCTGGAGTTTTATAAATAATTTTGTGTCAATTGACTATCACACTAACTTGTACAGATGATTGTGTTAAAAATGTATCATCTGTTTTACTACAACTGATTAAATGTATAAGTTTAAATAAATAATTCTGGAAGGGAGGAGTAGAAGTTTTTGAAATTTTTCTTTAATTTTCAAATACTGCAACAGATCTTAGCAAAGCTCTGAATGTGTTCTGCATCAGAGTCAGGTGATCAAATGTGATGTCATTCTATAACCACCAGTAAGAGGATGGAAATCTCCCAGCAGTTTGTTTTGCTTTGTTTTCATTGGAACCTGATATAAAAGATCTATGCTCATCACCTTGCCCTGTGGAAGTAAGCATCTCAGCATCTAATCTTGCCTTGCTGTATTAAATAAGTTAGCTAGGGAAAAGTTATTACTTATACAGTCAGGAAATACAGTGAGACTACTTGAGTATTGTTTTCTGCATCTGTTTGAATTTGTCCAAGTGTATTTTTATTTCTCCTGTAATTGAAACTCTGGTATTTATTGTCCTTAGATATATATTATACTCAAGTTTTTCTATTTCATTATTTACTATTAAATATTTTTATACCTTATTATTATGGCTGATCTTTTAGAGAATACTTTTAACATCTTGAGAGTACTTGTGTTTATTTTAGTGATGCCATGGCCACTCTGAAAAGCCTTGCTGCTTTGTTTACACTCTACTATTTATATTAGTATTGATTTTACTTAGAATAATTGGATACCCTTGTAAAAGCCTTAGAGTAGTTGACTGGTGGCAGCATATTTACCTTATAGTCTGGGTAGAAGGGGCACAGTTAGTAAATCTGTGCCAGCCTTTCCCAGGAGTGTGTATATGTATGTGCGTGTGTGTGCATGTGTGTGCGTGTGTGTGTGAATGTGTGTGTGTGTGTGTGTGTGTGTGTGTGTGTGTGTGTGTGTGTGTGTGTGTGCTTGTGTGTGTGTGTGTGTGTGTGCGAAAATCAAATACCCAGGTGTGGGTGTGTCAGCTACTTGGAAATGGGACACTGTGCTCCAAAGTAAGTCTTGTTTGGGATCTGGAGAGACAGAGAGTCCAGTCCCAGGTCTGAAGCATGTTCCCTGTGTGCTCTTGGGGAAATTGTGCTTGATGCAGAGATTTGCATCTAAAAATACTGTTTAAATTCATTCCTGTTGTTAGTGACCATCTCTCACTAGTGTCAGTGGTGAGGATTGAGGCTCCTTGAATATTGGCCAGGGTTAAAGAGAAGCAGTCACACTGAATAACAAGAGCTTTTTCATATTTCTACCATCTTTCATCCGTTGGTGGTTTATCCAGACCTGTACCTAACATGGGGTTATATTTACCCCCTCATTCATTAAAAACTTCATTAATTATACTGTTGACCAAGTTCTCAGAATAACCTCTAACAAAGAACATCTATTTTAACTTAATCAATTCATCCCACACATCATCATATTGAGATGTCATTCTCACCACTCTTATAGCTTGACCTTTTACTACACTTTTATTTTGCAAAAAAAGTTGTCAGCTAGTAAAATGCAAATAAGAGTTGTAGAAGGTCTTTTTGCTATATACATTATTTCAAAGACTATTATGATTAGATTATGCTCTAGCATACTTGGATGACATTGCTATTTACAGTCATTTCTGGCAAGAGCATCTTCAACATATTAGAGAGGTCTTGGGTAGATTAAAAAGGGCAGGATTATCCATTAATCTCAGCAAGTGTCAGGTGGGTATGGCAGAGGTCACTAACATTGGACACAGAATGGAGAGTGGTAAGATTAGGCCAGAACCTGTCAAAGTGGAAGCTATTCAGCCGTGGCCTGTTCCTGTTACTAAAAAGCAAGTGAGAGTATTTCTAGGGACATCAGAGAACTGTAGGAAAGCTGTGCCTACTTATAGTACAATAGCTGTACCCCTTACTGACCTAGCTAGGAATAATAAACTAGATAAGGTAGTGTGGACCACAGATTGCAAACAGGCATTCCAAAAACTTAAAAGAGATTTTGAGAGGACCCCCTTTGTTAGCTAGCCCAGATTACAGTAAAGACATTGTTTTATAAGTAGATGCTTCAAAGTATGGGGTGGGGGCTGTGCTTAGCAAGTTTCCTCAGAAGGAAAAGAGCAGCCAGTGGTATATCTTAGCTGTAGACTTCAACCTAGGAAAGAATGTTATGCAACTGTAGAGAAAGAATGTCTAGCTATAGCATGGGTATTGCAGATGCTGTAGTCCTATCTTTATGGAAGAAAATTCACTGCACTCACAGACTGTAACCCATTAACCTGGCTAAATAGAGTCAGCAAGCAGAATGCCAAGTTACTAAGGTGGTCTAGGTTTGAAAGCATATGACATGACAGTATAGCACCTCAGTGGGGTTAATAATGCCACTGCAGATGGATTGTCCAGGAGAGGAGTGGGTTGATATATTCCCATGCAGACCAATTTTTCTCAAGTGTTGTTTTTCAAGGTTAACTTGGAAAACAGTTCTTGAGTCATAGGAGGAGAAATGTGAAGAAATTAGACCCTTTCATTGGTGCTAGCATGTCTGGTTGAAGTTTTGTATGTAATTTCAGATTAACCTGTATATTATATGCCAGCATAACTAGATGAGATATTGTAAATTCTTACATGTGTTTAATACTTTGTTTGTACAGGATGTTGTAAAGAATTGAACAGTGTTTTTTTACATTTCTAACTGTGCATATTTGTAAAGATGATTCCAAATGCAGGCTGTCAGGTCAGTTGATTTACAGATTATGTAAGAATGTTCAGTTGCTATGTGTTTACTTTCATGGACTGATGAGAGGCAGGAACTTTAATAAACAGCTGTCTGTTAATTTTCGAAGTGTGAAATGTAAATAACAACTGGAACAGTTGAGACAGTTAGGCCAGTCTATAAAACAGCCTGCTGAAGACAGATTGTTAGTTACAGTTGTTTTCATTTACAGTTGTCTAGAGGACTTACCAAAGACTGTCAGCTTGCCTTTGGTGTGTGGAATAGTTAGTATAGATCAGGACAGTGTCGCTCGTCCAGTCAGGATAAAATAGATGAGTCTTTGTGGGGTCTGTTCAAGCAGCTTTATTATATACAAACATATCAGGATTGATGCGTAATAATTTTAACTTAGATGAACTTATAAACAAACTAGCTATTTCACTCATACATGCTCACTCTCTGGTTGCACTCTCAAAATGGACTGAAGCTAGCATGTGCTTGCTGTATATATGCACATGCTAAGCTTGAAATGCTTAAAGGTACAACACACACACACACACACACACACACACACACACACACACACACACACACACACACACACACACACACACACACACACACACACACACACAGACACTATTCTACATACTCCCTCTTTGAGAAATAAGTCATGCAATATTGATGGTTCCCTATTATATGGTCGAAGATGCATTCTTTCGAATGCATCTAGATCAAACTTGAAAGCACGAAATGGCAAAATACTGAAACGGCATATAAGCAAATTCTTTCCCTAGGAAAGAAATTTCTTGGCCACCTTCGTTATTTTGCCATTTTTGTCACTGTAGTGCTATCTTGGAGTTGGTATTTTTAAGTAGGGGGGGTTGTGGGGTATGTTTGGGGTGAATCCCCCCTCTTTATGTAATATTTTAAAGTTTTTTTTTTCTTTTTTGGAACAGGGATTTTTTTTTCCCTGCGAAAAAAAAATCACTGCTCTAAGTGTTCAGGATTTAAGTTTTCGCTTACATGGGGTCGCTGATTTAATATAGACCCATATTGATGACATTAATTGACATGCAATCAATACAAATAATTCTTTGTCATGCAATTATACAGAACTATATATAGACAATTATGTCCAGGTTGCTGTGTATTTCACACTAGGTCTGGAAATATGACCAAATCGTGTGACATAGAAATTAGAATTAGGTCTAGCAACTGGGTCGGTCTCTGCTGAATGTTCAACTTTAGGGAAATCATCAGGAATAGAAGTAGAAGCTAAGATCCATTCTTTAACAGGAACATTGTCTGGATTGCTCTGAGATCTAGAGTCTGTATCTTAGGAACAATGCTGTGATATCGATTCTGGTACAGGAAGAAGATGTATACGATTTCTCCTGCACTCCACACCCTCAGATTCTATGAAGTAGGCTCTCGGCTCGGTACATATACCTGTTACTTGACCAATCCGATCAAAACTTTTTGCCATTTGTATCCACACTGCCACACCTTCTTTCAATGGATTAAGAAATCTGCTCAATTTATCATAGCTGGACTTCTGGAAAACACGCTTTCTGAATAATTGGGGTCTAATTGTTCTTAGCTTTATGCCTCAACAAACTGGAACTAATAGGCAATGCTGTTCTGGTTTGCCTAGATAGAAGTCTCTGAGCAGGTGAGTCAAGTATATCGTAACAGGGTATGTTTCTGAGATTAAGTAAATTCAAAAAGACATCGATATTATCATGCTTTGACCTCTCAAGTAATTGCTTTGCACTCTGTACTGCACGTTCAGCTAGTCCATTTGACTGCAGATATTCTGGAATACTAGTAACATGTACAAAGTCCCATTCTTTTACAAATTTCTGAAACAACTGACTTGTTAATTGGGTACCATTGTCTGAAATAACTTTGTGTGGACTACAATGCGCTGAGAAATGATGTTTCAACTTGGTGATAACAGCAGTGGATGTTAGATTAGGTAACAAATCAATCTCAAACCAGTTCGAACAAGAGTCTACCAACACTAAGTAATGCTCATTGTTCAACTCAAATATATCGGTGGCTACTGTTGACCAAGGTAGTTCAGGAACATAACTTAGCTGAAGTGATTCTTTTTGCAAATGCGATTTAGTACTATTGCATATTGAACGAGAAGAAAGTACTTTATCAATGTCTTTTACTAGAGAAGGCCAAAATACTATTTTTCTTGCCCTCCTTTTGGTAGATGCAGAACCTGGGTGACCACAACACAAAATCTGGACATATTCATGTTGTAAGGAAGCAAGAACAACAATTTTCGGATCTTTGAAAATAATGCCATCTTCCATCAACATCTCTTCTCTGTAAGGAAAATAAGGTTGCACTTCAGATGGTACACTAGATTGCTTTGACGGCCATCCAACATTAATGTAGTGATTGAGCTTTTGCAAAACAAGATCAGTCTTTGTATGATCTCTCAGCTTATCAAGTCTCGTGGTAGAAACATTACGCACTTCCATGATGTCAAAGTCAAAATTCTCTGCATTAAGCTGTTCTATTGTATATATGGGCGATCTGGATAAGGTATCAGCCAGATAAAGAAGTTTGCATTTTGTATAGACAATTTTGAAGTTGTACTTTTATAATTTGTGCATCATTCTTTGTAAACTCACTGGAGCTGAATGAATAGGCTTCTTTAGAATAGTAACTAGAGGATGGTGATCAGTTTTGATCTGAATAGCTCGACCATAGATATAATCATGAAACTTTGAACATGCAATACTATTGCCAAAAGTTCTTTCTCAATTTGAGCATATTGCATTTCTGTTTGGGTAAGAGTTCTAGATGCATAGGCTACTGGTCTGCTTTCCTGAAGAATAACTGTGCCAAGACCACATTTTGACGCATAACAGGAACAAGTTACTGGTTTATTGAAATCATAGTATCTTAATGTAGTTGGGGTAGCAATTTTCTGCTTAAAGTCTTCAAATGCCTTCTGGTGCTGTTCCAACCAAGATCATATAACATTTTTGCACATCAGCTCTCCCAAAGGTGCTGTCAACTCATTGAAGTCTGGTATAAAAGTTGTAGAAGCAAGGAAACACTAGTTAGTTTATCCCAGGTCCCCAATATATTCGGACTTCCCTGCTCCATGTGCACGCAGATTGTATTCTGAAGAAGTTGTGAGGCGAATGCCGACAAAAGCACTAAATAAAGTGTCTTAATGTTTCTACCAGAATGTTTTCTTGGTCTACAACTTTCTTGGTTTTGCTGTATTTTGAATTTCAAAGTCTGGTATAAACTTGCCTAAATAGTTGACCATACCAAGAAAATATTGTAGAGCATGAACTTTATCTGGAGCTGGCATCTCAAAAATGGCTGCTTGCTTGGACAGGTCTGGTCACAAACTAGTGCTAGTAAATAAATGACCTACATATGTGACTTCTGGTTGTCTGAATTTGCACTTCAGAGGACTGAGCTTTAAGTTCACTTCATCTGCCCTGGCTAGAACCTTCTTAAGGTTTCTGTCATGCTCTGCTTCACCATTGCCTCCAACCAATAAATCATCTACTATTATGGCACAAGGTTAACCTGAATAAATTTGCCCCTTTCCACACTGAAAGACTTGTCTTGCAGAATTTATCCCAAATGGCATCCAGAGGAATCTATATCTGCCGAATGCGGTACTGAAAGTAGTCGGTAGTGAGGATCTGAGATCAAGCATCACTTGCCAAAATGAACTTTTGCATCCAAGACAGAAAAAACAGTGACATTTGGTATTAGGTCTGTGACTTCCTTGACTGTATGCATTGCATAATGTGATCTCTTAAATGCTTTGTTCAAATCTCTTGGGTCAATACATATTCTGATTTTGTCTGAGCCTTTTTTGTGGGCTGCTACCATGGACAACACCCATTCAGTTGGTTCTGTAACTGGACAAATTACACCTTGCTGCACCATTTTATCCATCTGAGCTTTAACTTTATCCTGCATAGCTATCAGAACTTTTCTTGCTGGTCTGACCACTGGACTGACCTCTAGGTCTAACTTCATAGAATACACAGCTGGAAATTTGCCCAAGTTGTCATTGAAAAGATCAGCATACTCTGAGAAAATAGCTTCAGTAAAACTGGAATTAGGATATGTGTTATATGATGAATTTCTTTAGCAAAAGAAAGATTCATTCTCAAACTGTCTCTGAGACCAGATAATGTCTGCACAGGTCTTCAGACTACATAGAATAACAAGCTGTAACAGTTCCTGGCTAAATAGGCTAAATAACATGGAAGCACTAATGAGCCTTCGGTTTGAATTTCTTGACCTCCATAAGCAACAAGTTTTGCACAACTAGTCACACTGAGTTGTTCATTAGTTCTCTCCTTAGTAAATCTGCTGATATAACATTACACTTTGAGCCAGTGTTTACTTTAAGCTCGGTGGATTTACCATTGATCTGGACAGTACAAGACACTTCCTTCTTTGCTAACAAATTTACTGCATCAACCTTTTCAACAATTACTTAAACACTCTCTATGTAGAAAGTAGAATTGCAACTCTCTATATGATCAACTTGCTTTTTTTGAGTGACCCATCTTTATAACTGTGTGAGGTTTACGTGATTTGGAAAACCTTTGAAAATGGTTCAATTTTCTACACTTGTGGCATTGCTGTCCAAATGCTAAGCATTTTTCTCTTTTAAACTCAAGATTGGCACCACAATCGCGACAATTAACAATAAAGCCGATTTTGGGTTTTGTTGACTCGCCCTTATATTGTACTGAGCATATCCTTGTTTTAGAACTTGCAGGAAAACTACGGGGTCTCCCAGGAAAACCTGCAGGACTTGCCATGTGCGTAGGCCTGATTTTGCTATCCACATGTTGCATGCTATCTACATTTGCTCTGGAGCCTGCTGAAACCATGGTCTTATCACTTGCAAGCATACTTGTTTGCCTTTCTGTAACTTCATGGATCTGGCAAATCTCAATAGCTTTGCTCAGTGTTAAATCACTGTCACAATGCAAAATCTTTCTCACTGCAGCCCTATTAATACCACATGCAAGCCTTTCCTTTATTAACACATCTTTTAAGTCACCAAACCGACACATTTTAACTTTGTTTCTCAGGTCAGTAATGTAACCTACAAAAGTTTCCCCTGTTTTTTGATCTCTTATATAAAACAAATGCCTCTGTAATGTAATATATGTCTGGGGGTTAAATATTTCTCTGAACTTGCATTTAAAACACTCAGGATCTTCTCTTTATTCATCCTGTACAACAATATAATGGTTTTCACCTTCTCCCTCATATACAGCTGGTGCATACACAAATGAATGCTCCCTTTCAATGGCCTCTGACCCAGCTAGGTTTAGCAAAATTAATGCCCCGGAGCATGCATCCTTGTCAGAATAAGCTGCTTGTATAAAAACATCGTACCCTTGCTGAAATATTCCCCAATTCTCTGCAATATTCTGATCAAACACCAATGGCGATGGTTTTAAAAATCCGTCTCCCATATTAACACATACCAGTGAAGGCTTTTGCAAGTACGCATGAACACACACACACACACACACACACACACACACACACACACACACACACACACACACACGCACACACACACACACACACACATACATATGACAGAAATTTATGCTAGTATTTGTAATGAAGCCCAATAGCACAACAAGCCTCTGAATAACTAAACTTTGTGAAATAAGTGTCTTGCGCACTGTACTGCTCTTGAAATCACTGTGCTGTAAGAAATCACTTCTTATCAGTGTAAGAAATATTTCAAAACAACTGCACTGTGCAAATAAACTGGGCAGAAGAAGCTCAGAGTAAGAAAAAATTCAAAGTAACTGCAATTTGCAAATAACCAGTACACAGCACATTGGAACTTTCCCAAAATGGCTGTACTTTGCTAAATAACTCTTTACAGTGCAAGAAACACTCTGTAATGGCAGCACTTTGCAAATAGACACACCCAGCACAAGAAACTTCTTGAAATGGCTGAATTTTGACTGTACTTTATGAAATAGTGACACTTTGCACACAAATGAACTCTTTGGAATAAATGCACAGTAATAAGCACACGCTCCAATCACTTTCACACACGTTCAGATACTTTGAATAACTCTAGTTATGCCCTGAATACAATGCAAAATAGTAGATGTGAGAGTGTTCAATCTCGCCTTTGTTCTTACACATGGGTTCGGAGCCGATCCTCGGCTCCGTGCCGGCCGACTGCAAGCTCTGCATCGAGAAGAAGCTCGAGGACATCTAATACCCACAATCCCCCTCTGCCTTTACCTCAGATCTAGTTTGCCGCTGCTGCATACGCATCGCTGGAGGCTAGCTCGAGGCTTTTTACAGATAAGAATTTATCTATTCTGTTTAAATTTTCAAAAAAAACTTCTTAAAATCTAGTCAATTAAAGTTAGAGTACGGTGTGTGAGTGGATTAGAATTCTCGGTACCTTAGATTAGTTTAACTTAGTTTAACTAACGGGTATAGAGTTTTTCAGGGCCTATCACCCCTACTTGGATCACTTTTTGACAAAAAATTTGTTGTAGTCTTGCTTCTTAAGCAATTGACAATCGGACTTTCAATTACCGGATTTGACATTGTTACTGGAATTGACTATTACTGGACTGGACTGTCTCTTTCTCTTGTCATTATGTCTGAGAAAATAAAATCTGGCTTCAAACGTTGTCAGTGTGGCCAAAAGATGTCGGTCACAGACAACCACAGTTCCTGTGTCTACTGTCTTGGCCCTCTCCACTTACAAGAGGACTGCTCTATTTGTCAGTCTTTTAGTGGGAGGGTCATGACAGATAGGCGCAGGAAACTGATGGATAGAGGATTGTTGAAACCCTCTTTCCAGGAGGCTCTGGATGCTTCAGACCAGGCATCCAAGTCTTGAAGGTCGAAGCGCGGAGCCAAAGTCATCGGCTCCGAGCTCTTCGGGTCTAGTTAGATCACCGGTTCCACAGACTTCGGGGCCGAGTGTTCAACTGTTGGCAGTTTCTGAGCCTCGAGTCTTGGAACCAGTGATGGAGCTCCCTCCACCGACTCTGCTGAGGTCGGCTCCGTCTTCGATCCCTTCGACTCGTTCTTCTAGGCCCCTTTCCGACACCGATGTGGACCGTGTGGTGCAGAAACTGATGGAGCATTCGGCCCTATCCAAGCTTATCTCGGTCTCCTCTCAGTTGATGTCGAGACTTGAAGGCCTGCCACTATCTCCATCTGTTCCTCCTCCGAGACCTGTCCAGTCTTCGGAGCCGGAAGAAGCTGAACTGATGATTGTGGAGCCCTCGGTGCCAGAACCGTCTTTTTCTCGGTCGGCACCGTTCACCTCGACTCCATCCGATCCGGTACTGGAGTCTTGGGGCCGAAGATCCGCCCTTGGTTCCGGGACCGAGAGTCGGACCGATGTTTCGGTTCCGACGCTCCCTCTCGGGGCCTCGGCACGGATCGACTCGGTTCCGTCCTCGGGGTCAGTGCCTTCGGCTCCTGTTTCGGGGATTCTTCCCATTTCTTCGGAACCGGGAGATACCTCGACTCGGGACCCGGGGGCCTTCGACCTCATGAGGAAGGTGTTGTCTACCCAGACAACCACATCAGCAGGTACAGCTTCTCCTCCCCACAAAGGAACGTTATCCTCCTCTGCACCCACGGCCACGTCCAAGCGTCGGGCACCAGTGTCTCAGCCACCCCTGGAGGGTGCCCCCTCTTCCTCGGAGGCTTCTTCGGATGCTCCCCACGAAGAAGTCCCTAGGAAAAGACTGTGTAAGAGGAGACACTTGGATTCTCCACAAGAATCCTTGACATCTGATACTGACTTAGATGAGTCAGAAGGGTCCCCTAAGTCACCTTCAGAGGATGTCTCTTTTTCTGACATCTTGGAGATCCTAAAACAGAGAGGTGACTGGCAAGCCCTCCCCCCTTCTGAGGATGAGTCAGTTTTGCTGAAGGCATTTGGTGCCCGTCCTTCCTCCTCCTGGGTCACTCCACCCTTTGATGAGTTAATGGAATTGATTGCTCGAAGGGCGTGGGAGACTCCTGACACGGTGGAACCAGTCCCTAGGAAGCCAAATAAGTACATCACGGCACCACAGGACAAAGCTTACCTCACCAAAGGAGTTCCAGTAGACGCCATGGTGGTGGCAGTGGCCACGAAAAAGGAGATGTCGGAGTCTTCCTCATCTGTCCATCCGCCTAACAAAGACCCTAGGACCATGGACAGATACGGGAAGCGCATTTTCAGTTCAGCGGCTTTCTCTATGCGTTCCCTGAACTATTTGACTCATTTTACACGTTTACAGAGGGATCTAGTCAAAGAGTTGGGAGATACCCTCCAGGGTACTACAGATGCCGCTGTCTCAGAGAAAGTTACAGCGCATCTCAACACCCTTACGTCCATTGTAAACTCGTCCATGAGGCTGATATCCTATGCAGCCGAAGGATCGAGTAGGGCAGCGGCTTCAGCGATTGCTCTTCGTAGGCAATCCTGGATGCGCTTATGTTCGTTTGCGGAAGCCTTCAAGTCTTCCTTTACTAACGCCCCATTTGATGGAGCCACACTTTTGGCCTTAAAGTAACGGGGACCCTTACCCGGTGTGAACAGGAGGGAAAGACTCTGTCTGCTGTCGGAGTCCGTTTTCCACCCTTCCAGACCGTACCCCTAAGGACAACGTCCTGGGAAAATGTGGTTTCGAAAACCCCAAGGATCTTTCCCAAACACACAGGGTGATGCCCCCTCTAGAGGCAGAGGGGGGGGCAGAGGTGGAAGACGCCGCCCTGGCGGCAGAGGGGGTCCGCAAAACCAAGGTGACAGGGATAACCTCCCTGGCAAACCTTTTCAGCACTCCTGAGAGGAGGCCCGACTGTCCTGCTCTGGAGGCAGTCGGGGGTCGCTTAGCTTTATACCCTCAGGCCTGGCAAGACCTTTCTTCAGACAATTGGGTAAAAAGCGTTGTTACCAGAGGTTACAAAATCCCATTTCTATCCACCCCCATTCCAAAAAGAAAACTCCCAGATGTACCACCCCATCTGCGAGAGCCAGCAGCTACAGAAATTTCAAAGCTGCTAGAAAAAAGAGTCATCCAACCAGTCCCAGCGGACCAAATAGGATTCGGAACTTACTCAAGGTTCTTTTTAGTTCCAAAGAAAACAGGGGACTGGAGGCCGATTCTGGACCTAAGCCATCTCAACACCTTTGTCAAGAAGGAAAAGTTCCGAATGGTCACGCTTCAATCGATCCTTCCATTCTTACAGAAGGACGACTGGATGTGCTCAATAGATCTGAAGGACGCATACTACCACATCAAAATGGCCAGGGTGTCCAGGGATCATTTGCGCTTCCGGCTGGGAGCCAGTCACTATCAGTTTCGAGCCCTGCCCTTTGGTCTGACCACAGCCCCCAGGGTCTTCACCAAATGCATGGCAGTGGTAGCGTCTCATCTGAGGCACCTAGGATTCCAGGTGTTTCCGTATCTGGATGACTGGCTCCTGTCTGCCACCACCAGGCGTCAACTGATACAAGCCAGGGATTACACCCTACAACTTTGTACACACCTTGGCATTTCAGTAAATTTCGAAAAATCGTTGCTACAGCCATCACAGCATATCTTATTCATAGGAGCGGAATTAGATACGCGTCAGTTAGTTCTAAAACTTCCTACAGAAAGAATAGTAGCACTTCAATTCAACATTTCCCTTCTACTGTCGTCCAGAAAGTCCCCAGCAAAAATTGTTCTGAAAGTTTTGGGTCTCATGGCAGCTTCCCTCATTGCGATACCATTGGGAAGACTGCACATGAGAGTGCTACAATGGCTTCTGTTTGCACAATGGTCATTCCAACAACTTCCACTGACTCACGAAATATTGATAACGAAAACATGCAAATCACACCTAATGTGGTGGTTACAGACTTGCAACCTATCCAGCGGAAGACCATTTGTGCTACCCGCACCGTCAGCGACGATAACCACGGACGCTTCCCTGATAGGGTGGGGGGGCATCTTTCAGGGACAGACAGTCCAAGGCAAATGGACCAATCTGGAGTACAATCTGCACATCAATGTTCTGGAGTTGAGGGCAGTGTTTTTGGCGTTGCAACACTTTGCTCCCCTTCTTCCTCCAGGGACCATTGCAGTTCAGACAGACAACATGTCCGTAGTCTGGTACATAAACAAGCAAGGGGGAACCAGGTCTTACCAACTATGCAGAAAGGCCATGAGAATTTGGCAATGGGCAGAGTCCACCGGTCGCTTTCTGATCGCAACGCACATCCCGGGGTCATCCAACGTCATAGCCGACAGGCTGAGCAGGGCAATACTATTGCCTCACGAGTGGTCCCTCAAACAGTCAGTTGCGAAAAGGATTTTTCGCAAATGGGGCCAGCCTACCTGCGATCTGTTTGCGTCTCCAATGAACGCCAAATGCAGGAGCTACTTTGCCCTATTACCCTCCAGGGAAGTCCCCAGGGACACGCTGGTGCACGATTGGCCCCCGGGTCTCCTATATGCTTTTCCTCCATTTCCCCTGATTGCAAAGTTTCTACAGAAAGCCAACAACCTTCAGAGGACTATTATTCTCATTGCCCGTTCTGGCCTCGTCAAATTTGGTTCCCCTTTCTATTGCATCACCGCATTCGGGGACCTTGGATGCTGGACCCAGAGCCAGATCTACTGACTCACTCGTCAGGAGTTCCTCACCCATCTCTAGAATCTCTCCATCTAGCAGCTTGGCTGCTCCGCTTCCCTTTTTAGCCAGGTCAGTTCCCCTTACATCGGCAGTTCAAGATATTTTAGTAGCTTCTCATAAAGTTTCCACTACAAAGACTTACACCAGTAAGTGGAAACGTTTTGTCTTCTGGGCGGAGTCACATCATTTGGACCCTGTTACAGCTCCGTTAAACAAGGTTTTAGAGTTCTTGACTGAATTATTTCATGAAGGAGCTTCCCCGGCTACTTTAAGAGTACAGTTAGCTGTGTTTCTAACTATCATGTAGAAGAATGTGGTGCGCCTATTATGGCTCACAGACTTTGTAAAGCCTTTTTAAAAGGTTCTTTTCATATCAGACCACCAGTCAGAAGTCCGACATCACCGTGGAATTTAAACTTGTTGCTCTCTAAATTGATGTTGCCACCCTTTGAACCAGCTTCAAGTTGCACATTGAAATTTTTGTCATGGAAAACATTATTTCTAGTGGCCATTACATCTGCTAGACGAGTGTCTGAGCTTCAGGCCCTTTCGGTCAAACATCCTTATTTAATATTTCATTCTGACAGAGTATCCCTACGCACTAATCCATCCTTTCTTCCCAAAGTTTGTTCTTCTAGTAATATTAATCAGTCCATTGAATTACCCACTTTCTTTAAAAACCACTCTAATAAATTGGAGTATATGTTGCACAAACTGGACGTCCATAGACAACTCAGATTTTATTTGGATAGAACAAAAGATCACAGGAAATCTGATCAACTATTTGTAGCTTTTGCTGACAGCAGAAAGGGTCTTGCAGTTACGAAACGAACTCTTTCTAAATGGCTAACTGACTGTATCACATATGTTTATGAAGCCTCTGACCAAACATTATCAGCAAAACCCAGAGGACATTCTACCAGATCAGTGTCTACATCTTTGGCTCAGGCAGCTCGCTTACCTTTAGACACTATTTGTGCGGCTGCTACTTGGGCTAAACCACATACATTTATCTCTCATTACAAAGTGGACAGGGTTTCTAGGGATAGAGCAACCTTTGGTTCCACTGTGCTCAAGAACGTTCTCCCTTGAGTTCCTCAGGATCATGGAGCTAGGGACGCTACCCATGTGTAAGAACAAAGGCGAGATTGAACACTCTCACATAAAGAAGTTTTGTCCTTACCATAACGTTCCATGTGGAGTGTTCATCTCGCCTTGGTTATTACACTCCCACCCTTCCCACCCTTAGGAAGAACGTTCGATTTGGTGCCTGGTCTGGAGTATTCTCCTTCTGCTGTTGCAGTATTACTGTTACTATCATACTCTTGGTATGTTTGTATATATGTACTTTTATGTATATAGTTGGCATGTGTGCGTGCTTTATGTCTGGTTTGCTTGCAAACTAGATCTGAGGTAAAGGCAGAGGGGGATTGTGGGTATTAGATGTCCTCGAGCTTCTTCTCGATGCAGAGCTTGCAGTCGGCCGGCACGGAGCCGAGGATCGGCTCCGAACCCATGTGTAATAACCAAGGCGAGATGAACACTCCACATGGAACGTTATGGTAAGGACATAACTTCTTTTTATGCCAAACCAAAGTACTTTGCCAAAAAACATGCAGTCGCCTTCCTTTATTTATGCTTAATGTGCCCTATTATATTCATTTTGCTCGTTTAATCTTTTTCCTTGTCCATTATACTTTTCATGTGCTTGTTTTACTCTAGACATGCCTGTTTTACTTTAAATATGCTCCTTTTGCAATTCTGAGGTAATTCTGAACCCCCTTTGTGCTTTTCTGATAATTGTTTTATTAAATATTTTAACTTTAAACATGTTGTTTAATTAATAAACCTTTTGTGCCTCTAGCTTTTTTAATAATGTGGTTTGTTCCCTTGTAATGCTCTGTTTTATCTTTTTTATAAAATAAATCTTTCATGCAAATTTTCATTACCTTTGGTTTGTTTCTGGCCCTTTTTGTGCTTGTTTCTCTTAGTTTACCTTCACTTTTACCTCTGCACCACATAGCTCTGAAAAGCAGTCTCTGGAATCCTGGTTCTGACACCATGTTGCTTGTCCAGTCAGGATAAAATAGACAAGTCTTTGTGGGTTCTGTTCAAGCAGCTTTATTATGTACAAACACATTAGGATTAAGGCTTAATAACTTTAACTTAGATAAACTTATAAACTAACAATTACACTCATACATGCTCACTCTTTGGCTACACTCTCAAAATGGCACTGAAGCTAGCACGTGTTTGCAATTTATATGTACGTGCCAACCTTGAAATGCTTCTTAAAGATACAACACGCACACACTATTCTACAGACAGTATTCTTTATTTAGTTAAGAAATCATAGTTAATTAGTTAGAGTTTCTCTAATTGTTAGATTACTATCTTTCAGTATTAATTTTGTTTTCCTGGTGATTGAATTCTGTTTGTTTATTGTAATTACTGATTTACATTTTTTAGTCATTTTTGCTTATTATTAAATATTTTTATTATCTTACATTGGGGCTGGTCAATATTTGCATTTGTTAGTGATTTGAGAGTGCCTAATCCTGCTTTGATAATTTCCGAGGGCCACTCCAAAAGCCTGGCTGCTTTAGGTCATTTGCTACAATTTGTTTTGATATCTAACTTTAATAATTGGACACTCTTTTGAAAGGGCATGTAGACCCTCTGATTGGTGACAGCATGATACCATATTATTTTGGGGAAAGAGACATATGGAAATCTGTGTCAGGCTTTCTCAGAAGTGTTTGGATGTGTGAGATTCAAGTTATTTAAGTGTTAGTGTATCAGAGGTCTTAAACTGAGACACATTGCTCTGGAGTGTGTAATAAGGACTTACATTAGGGGTGGACAAATGTATACAGGCCAGTCTCTAGGGTATAGAGTGTGTTCCTGTTGTGCTATTAGGGGAAAATTGTGAAATATTGCTCTTGTTTTAGTCACAGTCTCACATTGGAGTCAGTAGTGAGGATTGAAATTCCCTAGTTACTAATACAGGATAGTAGGGGATATCTCTTATTGTTGACTGTCTGGTGAGCTGCTATCCAGACATCATAAATGTAACCATGCAAAATGCTAAAGAAGCATTCTATGGGAGAATCATGTGCTAATTAGCCATGTGCTCTGCTTAGAACTGCCTGTTGTAAGACATGTATGATGACAAGCAATGCACCGAACTACTCAGATGCATAAAGTAAAATGGATGCTCCTGGATGCACCTGTTAATGAATATGACCAAAAGCACATATTTATCCATCACAGCAAAGGTAAGTGCTGAGGATTTTAGAAGTCCAATAGTGTTTGGGGTTGTGTGAGTGTATGCATGTGTGTGGTTGCAAATGTGGGTGATGTTAGTGTATATGTGAGTTTGTTTCTGCCTGTTAGGTTGCAGGTTGGAGGGTGGGTTTAGTAATAAGGGTAGGTTAACTAGCGGTGTGTAAGTGTGTTATACCTCTCAACCTCTTAGTGCAAGAAATCTGGAAAAAAACAAAAATAATGGGGGGGAAAAGGCCCTAAAATACAGACACATTTTAAATATTGCTCTTACAAACTTAGAAAGTTGACAAAATAGCAGGTTTCGTATTAGCATAAATTTTCTGAAGGATATAAAGTGTGAAACTCAAATGTCTTCCATTATTTTCTGACTTTCAGTCCTCAGTGATTTGCTAGAAAACCACAGTTTTAAGAAAAGACAAAAAATCTGAGGCAAAACTCTGGTTATTTTGTGAAAATCTAGACAGTTGAGAGGTATGGTGTGTGTGTGTGTGTGTGTGTGTGTGTGTGTGTGTGTGTGTGTGTGTGTGTGTGTGTGTGTGTGTGTGTGCACGCGCGTGTGTGCATGTGTATGTTTGTATGAATGTGTGATGGTGTGTATGAGGGAACTGGGAGGTTTCATACGTGCACAGTCCCTTAGTCTAATGAGCAAATCCTGCAACACTGGCCAGTATTCATAGTCAGTTACAGAAATGTGTTAGGGGCAGGTGCAAATACAACTGAGCTGTGATTCGTAGAGGCCATTTACACCACTGCATGGTGAATGCAAATGTACTTATGCAAATGGGCAGATAATGAGATGGCAATGAGGAGTGATGTAAATCTTGGTATGCTAATGAAGACTATTTTACACCATTTGTAATTCATAGTCAATTCTTTCTGCTTTTCCCACTGGTCGCAGAACCATCGCCAAATATATCACAATTGCATTTGGTGAAAATGCTATCACTTTTGGCAAGCTTTGCTATTTCTAGGTTGGAGTTGCTTGTCTTGGCCAGGCCAAAACCAGTTGTGGTCAGCAGTGCTCACTGACCAAGAAGGCAAAATAGAAGCAAAGGATTACTTATTATAACTTTTCTAATCAAGAAATTCTTGATAGGTTTAGAGTGGACATGGACATTATATGGGACTTAGTGAACATGTTTGACCACCATAGGGGTAGTGGAGAAATGAGTGGACTTCCTCTTCCTGTGGACACTAAAGTATGTATAGGCTTCACTAAAACAGCTATGGAAACCCTTCTAGAGACAGACTGGTGGCACACTGGGAATCCACTAGAACCATGGCTCATAACTGTAGTTTTGACAATTTTTACAGACTGCCTCTGTCCATAAAGGACATGGGCACCGCCCCAGGAGTAAATGTGTGATTTTCCATCCATTGGTCTAGATTGCTCTTGAAGTTGGTCAGGGAAGGGCTCTGCTTCAAGTGAATAGGAAGCCTATTACAGAGGAGGGGCAAACTCCGGGGCACATATCTGTTAGTCCAGCTTGTCCAGCGTAAGCTATTCATGTCAAAGATCACGTTTAGATAATTGGAGCTGCTAACTCTAGTGCAGTTATTTTTGTGAATGTGCAACATTTTCATCAGGGCTGGGTCACAGACTGCCTTGTAGGTCAAGCAAAATTCACCCCTCAGTAATCAGTATGAAATTTAACACAGTGATAGGGTTTTAATCACTCCACATATGACATGCCGGTCATACCCTGTATTTTTTCAGTTAGAAATCTCTGAGAAAGCTTCAGCTGTTGCAAATGGCTGGCAAGTTACATGCCAAAGGGTACATTGTACTTGATTATTGTTCTGATGAGGGCAGAGCTACATGCCAAAAGGTGCATTGTACTCTATTATTGGTCCGATGAGGGCTGAGCACACTGATACTATGACATCCTTAAATCTGGATGTCATGTCCTTACTTATAAAAAGGATTTCCTCACCACCATGGGTGCACAGTGTTCAAAGTTCAGATTACTATCTATCTGAGTGCTAGGTCTCTCACCACTGGGTCCACTTTTAGGGGAGTGGTATCAATGTTGTAATTTGCAGGGATATTTCATTTCTTAAAGGGTATTATTATGCACTTCTTCATGATTAGAGAGAATAACACATTATTTAAACATACATTCAAGTGTGACAATTACAGATTTAAATTCTGGGTTCTTGAACAAGTTACACATTTTGAAAGAGGTGGAGTCTGGGAAACCAGTCTTGAGTACTGCAAATTAATGTGGCAGCTTAGGTTTAATGCCTGCTCCTTCCCCGGGCTCAATGAGCACTATTCCATTTTACCAGCACTAAAAAGGAGGACTCTCAGATAATCTGGAGAGTCTTACTAATGTTTAATTTAGACCACATTTTTTTTAAATATTTTTAGTATTGTTATAGGTTATACATATGTTGAGTTGCATATGTTTAAACATTTATATGTTTTAAAATTCACACAGTGTTATTTTGTTTTATGTTACATTTTTCTCATGCATGGTTTCTTGTTACTCCTAGCCTTTTCACCAATGAAATGGTAGTTTGAATATTGATTGGAATAGTTAAGGGCTGTGTTAACAGAGCTGTGTTATTCTGATGAAGTTCCCTTGTGGAAAGAACGCGCTAAAGCTGCATGTGACCTTGGATTATTAAATTTTTTGCTTGGAGACCTTCGAGTATTGTTTGGTTCTTCCTCGTAATCAGTGTGCCTACTGTGTGATTTTTTTGGTTATTGGTGGCGATTTACACACAGTTTACCACCTTTTGTGTTTCTAAATGTGTATTTTTTTTGGTGGACATGACTAGATCTGGTTTTCAGGGTACTAGTATGCCTAGTGGTAATGAGCATATGCGTTTGGGTGAACTTACAAGGTTGATTACCTTGTTTTCCCAGGAGGAACCTAATTCTAGTTCAACGGAGGACTCTATTCCATGTGGCCAAGTCAAGCAGAGAGATGTGATGTCATTTCCTGGTGTACAATCATCTGGAAGCAGTAATGGAGGTGTATCCATGGTCGTGTAACACTCTAATGTCATTTCAAGTAAAGCCATAGGACCTGGAGCAAGTAGAGGGGCCGAAAACAGATTGAAAATATGGAATCATGCCAAAGGCATTGACGAGAGGTTATTAGACTTAGATTTTAACTCCTGGTTGATACGAGGGTATTTTTACTGTCGAGCAAACTCCACAACAAAAACAGCTTCCTTACAAAGATATTATTCATGCACTAAAAGACAAATTAGTCAAATACAAATCATTGAGTTTAGACAATTGGTTTCTTGAACAGTGCTTGGACAAAAAACACGTCCCTAAGGGACTGAGACTTATTAAATTTCCCAATAATGTCCTTGAAGGGACTGTCTTTTTTAAATGAACTGGTAGATGTTTTTAATGAATGTGGTCTTAATGTTCTGTGAATTATTATCAAAAATAATTTATTTACTGGTGATGGGTAAATTACATAAGGAAATAGTAAAACTCAGCGCCAAAGTTGAAGCTGATTTGTTGCATTCCGTTAATGATTTTAGGTTGAAGTATGCTAATATATTTAAAGCTAATGATAAAATGGTTGAGAAAAATAAAAAGAGAAAAATCAACAAATTACAGAGGGATGATAAGGATTATGAGTGTGGGCAAGCCTATTCCTCTTTTTTACCTAAATCTGCTAGTATGAATTCTAGGTCCCAGGATGGATCCCTGGGAGAGGCTGATAATTTGGATACTGCTGATGATAATTATTCTGGGGACAATTCTTGACAAGGTGGCCAGGATCAAGCCACTTTAGGTCAATATCCAGCAAGGAGGTCCCCGAGGTTGCAAAATCAAACTCCGCAACCCAGTTACGCCCAAGTCACCAGACATTACCCCAACCGGAATTGAGTTCAGAGGTAGCAGAGGGCAGGGGCAGGAGGAACTAGACTTACACCCAGCAGATATAATTTTGGTTGAAGGAGCAGTACATTCTTATAACGATTTCTATATATTCAATTACAGTGAAACTGAGCTTACAGTTACCCATTTTGTGTTATTTCAAAAAGGGTTTACCTTTGTACCTAGCAGGTCAGGGTCTGTGGCTAAAATGGTTTTGGATGCAAAACTATTTGTTAGGAATTGAAATTTGGACGTTCTTCTTGGTGACTCCCCCTCCCTTGAGTTTAGTAACAAGCTTAAGAAAAAGAGTACTTTTAATCCTCCCACTCACCCGGTATTAGCTAACTTTGAAGCCCTGGTTGAGAGGGACATCCGTTCCAAATTTGGGGGAACTAGGAGCAGGTCCTATGTTCCCAGTAATCTCAGTGTGGGGGGGGGGAGTATTGTTAACTGACATTAGTAGAAACCACAATATCCAGGTTATGAAACCAGATAAGGGGGGAGGGGTGGTTCTTATGCAAGATTGGATTTATACATCCAAGATGTTGAACATTCTTCATGGAGAGGGTCAATACAAGAGGTATCCAGAAATGAAATTAATTTAGCCTACAGGAATTTAGATTTGGTTCTGCATGATAATTTGCTTCAAGGTGCTATTGACCAGCAGTTATATGAATTTCTTAGGGTTCCGAAACCAGTGATCCCAGCCATATTTGGGATCCCTAAGACCCATAAAGATACACAGGATTCCCCACTAAGACCCATTGTTTCTTCTGCTGGGTCTAAGACTCAGCCTTTGGCCATGTATGTGGACCATAAATTAAAAACCATTTTATGGGTTGTATCACCCTATTCTTATTGCTTTTTCGGACTTTTTGTCCAAGTTCAAGGATATAGAATTTGATGCTAATTATATTTTTCTCATGGTAGACATCAAAGACTTATTCAGTGTCATACCCTGTGATACAGGATTGAGTTGGTTTGAAGAAGTCATTATGGAGTTTGTTTTTCAGTTAATTTTGGAGAATATGGAACTGGTTTTGAAGAACAACTTTTTGCTTTTTCAGGACAGATATTACAAACAGATTGGGGGAATAGCTATGAGGGCCTCATGTGCCCCCATATTTGCTAATGCTGTCCTTTTATTTTGGGAAAAATGGTTTATTTTTACCTCCCCTTTTTATGACCATATCAGATGTTATTTCGATTTCCTGGATGACATTTTTTATTGTTTGGAAGGGACCAGAGGATATCATTGGTTCCTTTTTGAATTATGTCAATCATACTACCAGTTTGTTGGAGTTTACCTCCAGTGCTACAGAGGATACCACACATTTTTTGGAAGAACACATCTGGAAGGATTTTCACCATAACAAATATGTCTACCTTATATCGTAAAAAACATTTTTCCAGCTCATATCTTCACTATTTAAGTGGCACCCCAGGTATAAAAAAGGAACATTGTCGAGGGACAAATGGTCAGAGCAGCTTCTATGACCTCACTTAAGGAGGACCTTATATTAGAACTAAAATATATAGGGGAGCTCTTTGTGAGGTGTGGATATCCTGAAGATCTAATAGCCTCTGTTACTGAAGGTATTTTACAGGAATGGGGTGCTTGATACACCCCTATCCTTTCCCTTGACAATGTGGGTGGTCCAGTGAAAAATATGGTAGTTGATACACCATTTAGATGTGGGGTATGTAGAAATCCTTCACGTGTTAGAGAAATATACTTCATGTTGGATTTTCATTGGGACACTTATCTTGTACAAGATATCATCCAAAATTATTGGTATATGTTTGATAGTATGCCGAACAGCCTGGATGTCTTTACGAAGAAGTTGAAGTTTAGTCTCAGAAGAGGGCGGAATTTAAAGAATGTGTTTGAGAGTTTGAAGCTCATGGTAGTCCTTGAAGATAGGATTGGTACACACAAATGTGGGAGATGCCCTCAGTGACAATATCTTGCTAATATGGAAGTATTAAGTTTAGGCTACCCTGTAGGGACCTTGAAAGCTAGGGAATATTTTAATTGTCACAGTAAGGGGGTTGTGCAGTTGGCATATTGTTCCTTCTGTTTCGGATTCTATGTTGGCAAAACTGAAAGGATGCTGAAACAGTGGATCTATGAACATACCTATGATATTTCTAGGCAAAAGGAGAATAACACATTATTTAAACATACACTCAAGTTTGACAATTACAGATTTAAATTCTGGGTTCTTGAACAGGTTAAACATTTTGAAACAGGTGGAGACTGGGAAACCAGTCTTGAGTACTGTGAATTAATGTGGCAGCTTAGGTTTAATGCCTGCTCTTTCCCCAGGCTCAACGAGCACTATTCCATTTTACCAGCATTAAAATGGAGGGCTCTCAGATAATCTGGAGAGCTTTACTAATGCTTAATTTAGACCACATTTTTTTAAATATTGTCAGTATTGTTATAGGTTATATATATGTTGAGTTGCATATGTTTAAACATTTATATGTTTTAAAATTCACACAGTTTTATTTGGTTTTATGTTACATTTTTTTCATGCGTGGTTTCTTGTTACTCCTTAGCTTTCCACCAATGAAATGGTAATTTGAATATTGACTGGACTATTTAAGGGCTGTGTTAACAGAACTGTGTTATTCTGATCTAGTTCCCTTGTGGAAAGAAAGCATTAAATCTGCATGTGTCCTTGGATTATTAAATTTTTGTTTGGAGACCTCCGAGTATTTTTTGGTTCTTCCTCTTAACCAGTGTGCCAGTGTGCCTCCTGTGTGATTTTTTGGTTATTGGTGTCAATTTACACACAATTTACCACCTTTTGTGTTTTTAAGTGCCTACTTCTTTGCAATTAGTTTGAGTTCATGGCTTTGATACTAATCATTAGTCTGTGTCAGTCCTTTCTGTAAGATATCAACATCGTTTGCAGAGTCAATACAGTTATCAGCAAACTTGGTCAACCAAAGGCCATCTACATTGGCTTTGACATCAGAGAAGTATATCCAAAACAGGAAGGGCCCTGCACTGAGCCCTGAGGTATTCCACTGGAGACTGGCCTTTTTCTAGATCTGGATTCCCCTCCTCTTATAACATGTATCCTATTGGTGAGCCATTTGACTAGCCATCTGGTAACATAGAGGTTTATGACCAATTTTCTGAGTTTGTCAAAAATACCCAAGTGGGGTATTGTGTCAAATGCTTTGACAAGTTCAAGGTAGGTGCCCTGCACTGACTTACCCTTATCAATATCCTTGGTAAACTTCTCAAAGAAGTCCACTAGATTGAGCAAGCTGGACCTGGCCTTGATGAAGCCAAACTGGGTCAGGTCTTGAGTCTGGAGATTTCCTATGTCATTGTTAATCAAGTTCATCATTATACATTTGACAGCCTTGCATATGAGGCTATTCAGACTTATGGGTCAGTAGCTTCCTGGGTTCATGGATGGTCCCCCCTTGTGCAGAGAGATGAATGTTGTTGTCCTCCACTCTACTGGCACAAAGTCTGTTTGAAGACTGTGGGAGACTGTGGTTAAAGAGAAATCCAGAAGTTGTTTAAGTAGTTGTACATGGCATTCGTATACACTTCTGCATAAGAGGAACTTTAAAATTACTTATTCTATCAATTAATTGAAGGTAATTTGCCTTGGAATAATCCTTTAGTGTTTTAGGGTTTGATGCATTCTGCTGTTACATTTATTTCAAATGAGGCTGATTTATGCTCCCCCATGTGTGTGAGTACTATGTTAAGGATATCTGAGCCCCCAACTGAGAATGCAGACCTACTGTTCCAGAGCATTTGCACTGATAAAATCCAGAAATCTCTGATTCTGCATCATAGTGGTTGTGTATGTTTCCCAGTTTATAGAGGGATAGTTGAAATTGCCAACAAACAGTGTGATGGGCTGAATGGTAAGTGATTCTGGTAACTTCAGGTATGCAGAGTGGTTTTCATGTTTTATGGTTGGGGACCTCTTGCTAGCAATGATATGGTGGGAATTTTGTCTATGGTCAGCTAGACCTGGAGTAGCTCAAGTGTGTCATCCTGTTTGACCAGTATTGAGGGGGTGATTAGGTTCATAGGTTCATAGATTATTACTAGGCTAACTGCCCTTGTGGATCATTTTAAGCCTAGCCAACTACCCCATGTGAGAATCAAACCCTGCACCTTATGTTTGCAAGGTAAACACCTTAACCATTATGCCAACTTTCTGTAAATGAAAGAGCCTTCTGCTTTCATTTTTTTTCCTTTTCAGAAGGTGGTCTGAATATGTGATCGGCCTTGGAATGCCAGGGTGCTTTCTGCAGCCTTTGAGCCATGTCTTTGTAACTGCACAGACATCAGCATTCTACAGGGTGAGAAAAGCTTTCAGGGAGTGCAGTTTATTGTTAAGACTTGAGCAGTAGCACCTTCAGCTTTGTATTAGAAAAAATTGTTGTGTTGGCAGGTCTTTTGGTTTGGTACTGCCTAAAAAAGGCATAATGAGGGTGGCCAATGCCTTGGCCAGTATTCAAAATCCTAGCAACAATAGATGCAGACCATCTTTGGCAAATCCGCATGTTGTGTCAAGTCATGTCACCCCAGGCAAACAAATACTCTAACCCCTTGGAATGACAACAGTAGTTAAGCCAATTGTTGAAATAAATCATTTTCTACTTGTATTGTGGTAGCATTCTTGGTGAGGGTAACATGTTGCTCAATTTGAGGCTCAATACCCACCTGCAAAATGTATTTATAGAGGTCCATCATGTTTCTCTTCATATAGTCCAGGGAGATATGTTTCAGGTGATTCACACCCACATGGACTATAACTGAGTCATACTTGTACCTGTGGTTGAGTGACCTGAGTGCCTGCATGATCTGGCAAATCCAGGCCCCTGATAGTCAATTGACTGTAACCATGTCTTTATCCATCCTGGTGAGGGAGAGTCAGTATGTTTCACAATGGAGTCTCCTATGACCAAGATGTTTGAATCTGTGGTGCTTCACTTTAGGGGCTTGCTTGTGGAGAACTGTGATGTGCATTTTTATGTGTAGTGGTTGGCGTTGACTTTGTTTTGTTTGCATGTATTCTGATGCCAGTGCATGGGAGGCCTCTGAGGTTTGTGTAAGTTACTTATGAGTACCTCCTCATAAGTGGGTTTATGTGTTGAGACCTTATTTGGCGAAGGAAGTGATGTGCATGTGCTGACAACCTGTTTGTCATTTGATTTGTCAGCATATGAGAGTGGAATCTCAATTTTCAGAGTGGAACTACGTCTGTGTTTGTCTCTTTAAGGATAAAGTGGTTGGCAGTATATATGAGACAATTGCTACTTTGCTCAGGATGCCTATGTCCACCAGGATGGCCAAAAAGAAAGCAGGAAAGTGCCTATCCATGGTTTTAGATTTTTTACTTTGGGTTTAATCAAGGAGAAAAGTGGGTAGATTTAAATGGACTGGGATGATAGCACACAGATGAATAATGGTTGCTATACTCAGTGTGAACTGCAGCTATCCAACAAGGTAATGCTGGTCTGTGTGCAACTTAGTTGCTCCTAGAGCAGCAGGGGACTGGGGAATTTTGCAGAGATAGCTTTTCTAAGGAAAATTTTAATTTGAAAGTGCTTCTGTTTATACAGGGCACTGGTAACTGCTGCTGCACAGAGAGCAGTCTTGCAAGAATACTGGGCTTATATTGAATCAGAAAAATAAATTTTACAACAGCAAGGCCTAGAAACCAGTCAGGAAAACACACTAAAAGCTTTCAACTAGCAAATTCAACTCAGTTTTGCTGTAGCCAAACAAATACAGTCAGAAAACCCTCATAAAGTAAAAATGCTTCATCACAATAATCTTTCAGGGAGCAGCACCCAGCTCAGAAAGGTTTGCTACAGCACCCTTCTCCTACAAAATGGAAAAAATGCTGGTTTTAGAGATCAGGTACAGGGACACCACACAATTTATATACTACATTCCTGTAAAACTAGCAGACACAATGTAATTAAGTACTGAAGCAGCAGTGGAAACAATTCAGCTTTGAAACACCACTAAAGCATGAGAAATGTAACAAATAACCCAGGATTCTTATGAAATACAGTAAAATAATTAACAGAAGTATAAAATGATACTTATTGTCATTATTGTAGCATTAGATGGCTTTAGATGCAACAGATTCTCTGTAACTCTTAGGCAAAGTAGCCAAACCAAGAGCAGCTCTGAGGAATTGAACACAAACCCATGCAAACACTGGGCCCAAATAAAATCAGAAAAACAAGTTTTACAGCAGCCAAAAATATAGACCAATCAGGTAGGTTCATAGGTTCATAGGTTGGTACTAGGCTATCGGCCCTAGGGCCTATGCAAGCCTAGCCATTACAATTCCCTGGTTATTTAAGTATACAATAAGCTTTCAGCCAGCAGTAATCAAATCAGGCTTGCTACAGAACACATTTGTCACAAGAGTGCAAACGGAAAATCTTTTTTAATGTAAAAATGGTTGTTTTAAATCTTAAATGCAGGGAAACCACATTACATAAATACTACAGTCCTGCCAAACTAACAGACACAGTGCTATTAAGTAAAACAACAGCAGTGGAAACAGTTCCGCTTTGAAACACCACTAAAGTGCAAGAAATGTAACAAGTAATACATGATTCTTATGAAATACAGTAAGCATAATTAGCAGAAGTGCAAAACAATACTTCTTTTCTTTTTTTAGCAGTGGATGGCCTTAGATGTAGCAGCTTCTCTATAACTCTCAGCTGAGGTACCCAGACCAAGAGCAGTCCTGATGCATTGAACACAAACCCACACAAACATTGGCCATATCTAGAACCAGAAAAACAAGTTTCACAACTTCAAGGCCTATGGACCGATAAGGAAAACACACAATAATCTTTTAGCCAAAAGCACCCAAATCAGATAGGATTGCTATAGCAGCCTTCTCCCACAAGGTGTAAAATGCTAGTTTTATAGCTCAAGTGTAAGTAAGTCCTGTAAAACTAGTAGATACAATGTATTTTAAGTACTACAGCAGCAATAGAAGCAGTTCAGATTTGAAGCACCACTAAAGCATGAGAAATGTAAGAAATAATCCAGGATTCTTATGAAATACAGTAAAAATAATCAACAGAAGTATGAAATGATATTTTTTGTCATTATTTTAGCAGGGATCGGCTTAGATGCAGCAGATATTCTGTAACTCAGGCAAAGTAGCCAAACCAAGAGCAGCTCTGATGAACTGAACACAAACCCACACAAACACTGGATTCATATAGAACCAGAAAAACATGTTTTACAACTTTCAGGCCTACAGACCAGTCAGGAAAACACACAATAATCTTTCAGCCAGCAGCACCCAACTCAGATAAGATTGCTACAGCACCCTTCTCCCATGAGATGTAAAAATGCTGGTTTTAGATGTCAAATGCAGGGAAGCCAAGCAATCTAGATACTACAGCCCTGTAAGACTAGCAGACACAATGTTATTAAGTACTACAACTGCAGTGGAAACAGCTCAGCTTTGAAACACCACTAAAGTTGCAAGAAATTTAAAAAGTAATATAGAATTCTTATGAAATACAGTAAAAATAATTAGCAGAAATGCAAAACTATACTTCTTTTCATTCTTTTAGCGTGGATGAGCTTAGATGCAGATGATTCTCTGTAACTCTCAGGTGAAGTAGTTAAGCCAAGAGCAGCTGTGATCCATGGAATACAAATGCACACAAACACTGGACTCATATAGAATCAGAAAAATAAGTTTTACTACTTTAAGGCCTACAGAACAGTCAGGAAAACACACAATAATCGTTAATCTAACAGCACCCAACTCAGGATTGCTATAGTACCCTTCTCCCATGTGATGTAAAAATGTTCGTTTTAGAGCTCAAGTGCAGGGAAATGACACACTCTAGATACTGCAGTCCTGTAAAACTACCATACACTATGTTATTAAGTACTGAAGCAGCAGTGGAAACTGGAAACAGTTCAGCTTTGTCACACTACTAAAGTGCAAGAAATGTAACAAACAATACAGGATTCTTATGAACTGCTGTGAAAATAATTAAAGTGCAAAATGATACTTATTTTCATTCTTTTAGCATTGGATGGCTTTAGATGCAGCAAATTCTCTGTAGCTCTTAGGCAAAGGTGCCAAACCAAAAGTAGCTCTCTGAAATGCATAAACTATCATCATTTGGGCAGCAATGAGGGTGTAGTGGCAGCAGTTAAGTTTACATAGCTGGATGTCTGGTTTAATGTGTCATTTCCTTATGATGTACTGGACCTGAAAATGTTTGCTCATTGCTATTGTGATTTTTTATTTGACTGTAACCAGAAGGAATGATAGTGCATGCATCATTTTTTTTTGTCCAGTGTTCATTAATGTACTTCATAAATGTACAAAGACTTGCATTCTTCCCACATTTTAATTCCATTCCAATTGAACATGAAGTTCTGTAAATTATTCAAATTCACAGTATGGTATAAATAACAGCTGTATATGGTACAATTGAATATATATCCAACCCCGCTCCCCTGACAAACCTTCATTATAACTAAATATAAAGCTTTGCCATTGAATGTAATTCACAGAAGTTCCAGACCAAATGAGTCATATACATCTCCTATTGATAGGCCTGGTGATGGTGCAAGTGATTTGGAGGAGAGGGCTACTCTGAAAACTGTAGGTGAGTTAGTCCAGTGGTGTGATCTACTGGAGGAAGATGATCCTGCTGTCTATGATCTGGCACTGTTGCAAGACCTTGATCATGACCTGAAGCATGAGGTTCTTCTAAATATAGATGATCATTGACATGGCCTGTGAGAAATGTGTAGCGATTTTCACTGTGAGTACTGATATTACTGTCTTGGGAACCAGTGGTAGTATCACTGTAATTTCCCCCCACATGTATGGACAGTATCCCATCCCCTGCCCCTCATAAGACTGAGTCCAGTTTGAGTTTGGTATGTCCAAACTAGTGTATGAACAGAGGCTGCAACTGATACTTGATGTGTCACCATACTACGCATTGGAGGTATCACTGATGTGTAGTATGGTGGGATCACTGATGTAACCATACTACACATCAGTGATACCACCACTTTATCCCTGCTCTCTGCATATTCAAAGTAGTGTCAAAAGCCACCAAGCATACCCTGAAGGACTTTGACCATTTCTGCAGACTTTCTGTTGCAGTCCTTTGAGCCTTAACAATATCACAGCATTTTATTGTTAGGCAGCCAATGGTTAATGTGTTTCCTGATGTACTTGTAAATCAATTCTGCATCTTTGAAATTGTGTCTCTGTGGACAATGTGGTCTCAGAATCTCTGCCATTATTCTCAGAGCGTTCTCCTGTGTGTGGAGATACTGATATAGAGGTGTAGAGTTGTTCCTGCTATAAAAGCTTGAGTGAAATCTCAGCCTTTGTTTGACTTTGTGATGCAGTGTCACTTTCTGCAGAGCTATTAACATGTTGTGACATGAGAGAACCTGCCATTAAACTTGGAGACTGCTTGACATTTCCCTCACCTGCCTCATAATTATAACTATAGTGATATCAAAACCAGCAATGCCTATTCTGCTGCTGGCTTCATGCATATTTACTGGTACAGTTGGACTGCTTTTTTCTGATACTGACTGTAAAATAAATCATTATAAAACATTAATAACACTGCAACAGGATATGGTGCAGTATGCTTACAAGGTGGTGACTGGAACACTTACAATGCAGTCTGCCTTCATTTCTATTAGTTGCTGATGTAAAAGGCACACCTAATAATAATGAATTGTGACTGGTTTAATTGCAGCAGTCGTTGCCACTATTCAGTTTTTAACTATAAAAGGTATACATTTTAAACCAGCCTTTAGAAGCTGATGAATGTAAATGCTGCTGCAGACATTGGTTTGATATAAAAATGCCCACACTACCTCTATTTTTTCCAGTTGCACAGTGTTCTGTATCATAGTCATCCCCACAGATGGAGAGAAGGTATTTGTCACCTGATGTTAACTTAAAAAGACTATTATCCCCCCCGCCCCCCCCCATAGTTGTTCTGGAAATTACATTCTGTCTGACCTTGCTTATAGCACATCCTACTATATCATTTGCCCTTTTTTACACTGTGCTAATAATCTGTTTCTACCTCCAACTGTATTGATTTCAACATCTGTTTGGCTCCATGCTTTGTTTCTCTCAGTTTGTCTGGGACCCCTTTACCAAAAAGAGAAAAAAAGGCCCACTTCACTGCATGACATATACAGATATTAGAGTTTAAAAATTATTTTTTTAATAAGCATTAACAATGTCAGTTATTTTAAGAGGGAGGAGCACCGGGTGATATACAAGAGTGGAGTAAGATGCACACAGCTGGACTATATCTTATGCAAGAGGGCCAGTCTGAAGGAGATTGGAGACTGTAAAATGGTGACAGGAGAAAGTGTAGTTAGGCAGCATAGAATGGTGTTCTGTAGGATGATGTTGGTGACCAAGAAGAGGAGAACAAGTGTGAGAACAGTGCCAAAGATCAAATGGTGGAAGTTGAAAAAGGGTGATTGTGAGGTGGAACTCAGGGAAGAGTTAAAACAGTCACTGGGGGGGCAGTGAAGGGTTGCCAAATAGCTGGGTAACTACAGCAGAGATGGTAAGGGAGAGAGCTAGAAAGGTGCTTGGTGTGACATCTGGACAGAGGATGGAGGACAATGAGACCTGGTGGTGGAATGAGGAAGTACAGGAGAGTATACAGAGGAAGAGGCTGGCGAAGAAGAAGTGGGATTGTCAGAGAGATGAAGAAAGTAGCCACGAGTATAAGGAGATGAGGAGCATGGCAAATGAGAGAGGTGGTGAAGGCTAAGGATAAGGGATATGGAGAGTTGTATGAAAGACTGGACACTAAAGAGGGAGAAAAGCACCTGTACCGATTGGCTAGACAGAGGGACAGAGCTGGAAAGATGTGCAGCAGGTAAGGGTGATAAAGGATAGTGAGGGAAACTCACAAGCAAGGAGTGTGTGTTGAGCAGATGGAAAGAGTACTTTGAGGGGCTGATTAATGAATAGAATGAGAGAGAAGGTTGGATGATGTGGGGATAGTGAATCAGGAAGTGAAACAGATTAGCAAGGAGGAAGTAAGGACAGCTATGAAGAGGGTGAAGAATGGAAAGGCTGTTGGTCCAGATGACATACCAGTGGAAACATGGAGGTGCTTAGGAGAAATGGCAGTGGAGTTTTTAACCAAATTGTTTAATGAAATCTTGGAAAGTCAGAGGATGCCTGAGGAGTGGAGAAAAAGTGTTTTGGTACCTATTTTTAAGAATAAGGGTGATGTGCAGAGCTGTAGCAACTACAGAGGGATAAAACTGATCAGTCACAGCTTGAAGTTATGGGAAGGAGTAGCGGAAGCTAGGTTAAGAAGGGAGGTGATGATTAGTGATCAGCAGTATGGTTTCATGCCGGGAAAGAGCACAACAAATGCAATGTTTGCTCTGAGAGTGTTGATGTAGAAATATAGTGAAGGTCGGAAGGAGTTGCATTGCGTCTTTGTGGATTTGGAGAAAGCATATGATAGGGTGCCTAGTGAGGAGTTGTGGTATTGTATGAGGAATAGGGTTGCCACCTTTTCAAATGGCCAAAGTGTGACATTTTTGGTACAAACATCAGATTTTACAGGCCGACACATACCCACGGTCAGTACAAAGGTTACAACTTAACTTTTTTGCCTAAATAAAAGCTTATTCTTGTAGCATTTTAGTTGCTTATTCTGTTTCTTATAACATTTAGGTATTTTAGATACAGAATAACAGTTTTATGCAACTGTCATGTAAAATATAGGAAATAATTTTGTCCTAAAATCAGAACATTTGCCATTTTTACAATTTTTTGTCAGGACACATCTGCCCAAAGAGGGACTGTCCCTCGCAAAGTGGGACAGGTGGTAACCCTAATGAGGAAGTCAGGAGTGGCAGAGAAGTATGTAAGAGTGGTATAGGATATGTACAAGGGTAGCGTGACAGTGGTTAAGTCTGCAGTGGGAGTGACAGATGCATTTAAGGTGGAGGTGGGATTACATCAAGGCTCAGCTCTGAGCCCTTTCTTATTTGCAATGGTGATAGACAGGTTGACAGACGAGATCAGATGGAATGCCGCATGGACTATGATGTTTGCAGATGACATTGTGATCTGTAGTGAGACTAGGGACTAGGATGAGGAGACCCTGGAGAGGTGGAGATATGCTCTAGAACGGAGAAGAATGAAGGTCAGCAGGACTAAGACAGAATATATGTGTGTGAATGAGAGGGAGGATAGAGGAATGGTGAGGATGCAGGGAGTAGAGTTGGTGAAGGTGGATGAGTTTAAGTACTTGGGATCAACAGTTCAGAGTAATGGTGAGTGTGGAAGAGAGGTGAAAAGAGTACAGGCAGGGTGGAATGGGTGGAGAAGAGTGTCAGGAGTGATTTGTGACAGACAGGTACCAGTAAGAGTGAAAGTGAAGGTCTAAGGGAGGGTAGTGAGACCAGGTATGTTGTATGGGTTGAAGACGGTAGCATTGACAAAAAGACAGGCATCAGAGCTGGAAGTGGCAGAGGTAAAGATGTTAAGATTTGCATTGGGTGTGACAAGGATGGACAGAATTAGGAATCAGTATATTAGAGAGTCAGCTCAGATTGGACGGTTTGGAGGTAAAGTCAGAGAGGCGAGATTGTGATGGTTTTCACATGTGCTGAGGAGGGATGCTGGGTATATTGGGAAAAGGATGCTAAGGATGGAGCTGCCAGGTAAGAAGAAAAGAGGAAGGCCTAAGATAAGGTTTATGGATGTGGTGAGAGAGGACATGCAGGTGGTTGGTGTGACAGAGCAATATGCAGAGGATAGGAAGAAATGGAAACAGATGATCCACTGTGGCGACCCCTAACAGGAACAGCCGAAAGAGAAAAAGAAGAAGAAGGTCAGTTATTATCCATATATTTAAAAATAATTTATGACATATGAAAAGGACAGTTAAGTGTTTTCCTTTAAGAAAACATCAGTATGTGACAAAGCAGTTTTGATTACACCATATTTGATAATGATATCAATACCTGTCCTAATAAGCATGCCAGCAATAAAAGGCACGGTCAAGGTAATGTCATGCCCCTGCTTAATATTTGCTTCACCGTACTTTCCTCACTTTCCTCATTCTTCTTCAAGCTCTTTGAATGATGGCAGCACCTGTGAAGACACAAGGCCAACCTCCTAACTGGTCTGAGAAAAACCCTTACTAATACCTGCCTTTTGCATGACTCATACCTGAAAAAGATTCAGGCATGCATGTGTCAGATTACAGTTGATATCTGGCAGGAGTTGGTTGATCACCTGTCAACCTGACAAATATAACCCACTGTGGTCAGCAGTGCCATCGCAAGTATGTCTATTTGCAGAAGCATAGTGCTGACTGTCTGGCTGAGTGGGTTGAGCAAGTTACAGAGAGAAGGCCAGCCTTCTACCGTAAGAAAAAATTATTTTCTAATTCGTATATATATATATATATATATATATATATATATATATATATATATATATATCTAGATAGATAATATGGATCAAAAATAAAAAAGGAGGGTTAAAAATTTGCATAACTACTTGTACGTCCAGACTCAGATATTTGTACCTGAAAACATTTACTTGTACTGATATTACAAAATGCATAAGAAATTAGTAGCATTGCTGTAATCAGAAATCCATTTTTGATGAAATAGGAATACTAGTACTTTGTTAACAGGTTACAGCAATAAATAGAAATTTCAGGAAAGAATATTAAAATAATAATCTGTGTAGGTCTTTGTAAATCTTTTACTACTGTTCAAGTATCAGTAATGCTGACTGCATATAATAAAGATATGAAATAAAAAGTTGCAGTTACAAATTTATAACTATTTACCATTGCAGGGAAAATGTTTTAACAGAGAAATATTACATTAAGTCAGTTTTCTGAGAGATAAATACATATAACTAAATGTAATTTATTAACTTAGTTGTATAGTACTTATAGCTGCACATACGACATGGCTGAAATGATGGTCACCACACCCTTGTTAGAATGCATGTTGGGAGAGTGGAGGGGTGAGGTTTATTTTGCCAAGAGAATGAGCAGTACAGACATTTTCAGAGAACATGCTGTTTTTTTTTCAGTATTACTTAATATAAATTAGACACATTTACGCAGGAAAGGAAGAGCACACTTCCTTGAATTGATGGTTTCAGCCTTTGCACTTTAGCTATACTAGAGAGTCTTACATACATTTTTAAGACAAAATTCTGGGTCTCTGCTATCCTCTAGAATTCAATATAGTAGTAAAGTAGTGTAATAATTTACATATGTATGCATATAACAGATAAAATGGGAAAAAGAAAGAAAAACAACATTTATAAACAATAATGCATCACAGTCTGTAGCAGCCCTTTTGTGTCCCATTTAAGGTGTGCTTGCCACTCCCTCTATACTATTCAAGTGTGAGCATTACCCCCTTTTGGCTTGGATGCCTCTGAATCTCACTCTTTTTACAACAGTATCATTACTCAAGCTGAAAATTCACTCACGTTCTAACATTTCCCTCTATACTATCCAAGCACGAGTGTACCCGCCTCCTTGTTTGGATGCCTCTGAATCTCACTCTTTTACAACAGGATCATGACTCAAACTGAAAATTCACTTCCTAACATTGTATGTCTTACCTCACTAAGCTTAGTGGTTAAGTTACATTCAACTTTTGTATATGAACTTAGTTAGGGTAGTGGTGCACACATTAACTAGAATGTTCTTGGTACCCCCCCCCCCCCATCTCTTTTCTGATATGAAATTCAAATGCCTGAATAAGATTTGTAATAAACAAAAACATGCATTAATAAATAAGTGACTGGAAAGTTTGTTAGCTAGAAATATGGCGTTAGAGTGTAACTGACACTTTTATGTTTCTGCTGCTTGGTCTTCTTCATGGTTCATTTAGCCAGTATTTCTGTTTATTAATCCCAGTTCTTGCTATATTACCCACTACTCTCTGTGACTGTGTGTTCCTCATACTATGGCCCCTCCCCTGCACAGTGGTCCAAACTGAGTTTATTTATTATCTGGAGGCAACAGGCGCCATTTTTAAAATAATGCATTGGAATCTATAGCAGTTCTTTTGCATCCTGTTTATAGTGGGCTCACCAAGTTTTTTTTCCCTTAAGCTATTTCTTGGTACCAACTAAAATATCTGTATTTTACAATTAAATTATGTATTACAGCTGGTCTGTGAGTCAAACAATCAGTAGATTTATGCTTTTAAGGTACCTCTGTGGCATTTTGCTAAATGTGCAGTAGACCTCAGTTGTATTAATTCAGTTAAACTTCCACTTTACAAAACTGTTAATGTTGGTAGTCTAAAGCTTTGCTAGCAGTCAATTTTTGCTCACTGTTTAATAACTGTTAATTTGTTCACTCCACTGATATGCCTGTGTTAGATGTTGTTTGATTCTTAATGCTGCTTCTTTATGTTTTTAGGTATACTGTAATATTGAACTGTGTTTGAGCTTCATGAATGTAATGATCTACTTCTACAAGCTAGTTTTTCAGTTTACAGTACATTTATGATATAGTTAGTCCACTGCTTAATGTATATTGTTTGCTATTGCATTGTTCTTCTCTCTGGTTCCTAGAACTCTGTACCCTTTTACTTTTGTTTTCTCAATCATTGGTAGTTGCTACTTAAGACAGTGTTCTACTTTCTTCAAGCATTCCCTCTAATTCCCTTCTTTGAAACTGTTTTTTTTCTTTTTACAGTTCCTCTATGCTATTCAAGTGTGAATGTTCCCCTGTTCTGGTTTGAATGCCTCTGAATCTTACTCTTTTACAAAAGGATCATAACTCAAGCTGAAAATTCACTCAAGTTCCAACATTGTAAGTCTTACCTTATTAAATTTAAGTGGTTAAAATATCTTCAGCTTTTGTATATGAACTCAGGTAGGGTAGTGGCATGCACATTGACTGGGATGTTTTAGGTAGGTTCCTCCTTCCATCTCCCAATATACATTTGTCTTTTTCCCATTTTTATTTTGTATGAAATTCAAGTGCCTGAATAAGGTTTGTAATAAACAAAAATATACATTAATAAGTAAGTGACCAGAAAGTCTGTTAGCTAGAAAGGCTGGCACTGACCTGTGGTGTTACAGTGTAATTGATAGACGTTTTGTTTCTGTTGCTTGGTCTGCTTTGTAGTTTAGCTTGCTCCATTTGCCCTCGGTCCATTTGGGCTCACTCCACTCCCCTACCATATCCCCCATTCCCACCCACCCTCATCTTCAATTACATTTGTACTACCTTAACTCCTCTTCCTACACTTCAAACAATCACACAGAGCCACACATTAATCTCAAACACTACCCCACCCCTTAGCCTCTATTCTAACTCACTTTCATTCTACACATCCCCTCCCCTTTTAATAATTTCCTCTCCTGCCAGATTGCTTCTTCTCCTACCTCTTACTACTACTAATTTTACTTAAAATGGCATACCCAACTCTCACCATATTCCTCCTCCTATTGTTTATACTATCATACTTCTAACACATTGTACTTCAATCAAATCCCATAAAATCAATATAATTGAAAAATCAAGTATATCCAGCACAAGATTTGAAAAGCAAATAGATAGCTCTAACATTTCAGCTAGCCTACTTGAGTTACATATCCTTCTGTTTATTTTTTTCTAACTTTTATTTTATTGTAATTTTCAACATTTAATATGCAAAAACCTATAACATGACATATATTTATGAACAGATTAACCTTAAACTATCAGTTAACAAGACAATACCTTGTAACTACTAGTCTTGGGATGACAAAGTTCTAGTACCTAAAGAAAATGGTTAATTTATACAATTAAATTAAATGTTTGGAGTAATACAGGCATACATTTAGAGTAAGTGGTACAAGTTAGGATTCATTTACACATACTATATACAACTATTTACATATTGTGCTACAATTATTGAAGTTAGTGAGTGATCACTTCATTACAATGACAGCCAAAAATTAAATCATCAGAGACTACTATCTGTTAGAATCTCATGAGGAAGAGACTTCGAGAACTAGCATAGGGATAGGATGATGGATGTGTTCTTGTTATAGCTTATTTCAAAATGTGTTCCAGGATAAGATTCCAGAAGCTGAGACATTTCATGTGCTTATTTTTATTACCTATAAATAGTTTTCATAGGTTCATAGTTCATAGTTTAGTACTAAGCTAACTGCCCTTGCGAGCCATTTTAAGCCTAGCCAGTTATCCTTTGTGAGACTCAAACCCTACACCTTGTGTTTGTAAGACAAACACCTTAGCCATTAAGCCACCCTCCCAACCCTTTTTTTGAGATATGATATATTTAGAGGCCATATTAGTAAAGCCCTTCCATTCTAGTTTTAACGTATCAAGCCAGTTTTGGGTGATGTGCAGTTTGACTAATGCAAATAGAGCAATCAGGATATTCAAGTCAGACTTGGGCATATCATACTCACATGCACTATAGCAACTCCCAAGATAGGATAGATTTCCCATAAACCATTTTCTGACATTTGACCCTTAATGAGTTCCATAGGTTACGTGCATATTTGCAGTACCAGAGAATATGTAAAAGGTCCACCGGTTGTAATGGACAAAAAGGGCAAAGGGTAGAGGTGCTGGGTCTATATTATATGTTTGAAGTTTGAAAACTTCAAACGTTAAATAATCGAATTTAAATGTTCGAAGTTTCAAACATCGAACATATAATAAAAAAACAAAAAAACAAACGGAACTTACCTGACTAGTGTAGGCAGGGGAGGCAAGGACCCCCAATGTAGGGGGGCTACACCCCCCACACCACCGCTCTTTAGATATACCAACTCCAAGACCGCACTATAGTATGGTAAAGGGAAGATTTCCCTTACTGCACTGTAGTGCGGTCTCGGAGTTGGTATATTTAAAGATCGAGGGTGCGGGGGTGCAGGGGGGCTTGTCCCCTTGCCCACAGCTGTTAGTTTTGGGTTTTGGGTTTTACATATGTTCGATGTTTTATAACCGAACATTTAAATTTGATATTTTAACGTTCAAAGTTATAAAACTTCGAATATATAATATCGATCCGAGGTGCTTGGGACGAACTTAAATCATACGGGAGTATAATAGGCTTTATTGTTAATCATTAACTGGGTGTATACAAGCTTCTTGAAGGGGGAGAATTTGTTTGTGTTATTTAAAGCAAGAGTGAGTTGAACATCAGTTAAATTAGAATTTTTATCCCTCCAATACTGAGCATATGTAAGTGAAGATTGGTATTTAAAAGCACAAATTAATTTGTATTTAACCGATAGCATCTTGTTTTTGAGTTTTAAAAATTTCATTAGTGATTGTGCAAGGTTTACTTCTTCCTCAACTCCATCTGGGATGCCTCTAATAGAAGACACCAGTTCTTTAATTTGTTTCAGTATTATGATATATTTGTTGCTTAGGTTTAGATTAGTTTTAATATCGCTTAATGAATTGTCCTTAACTCTATTGAAGTCCAAGACAGTATAGTTCTTGATTAAAGGAAATTGGTTCAAGTTTAACATTTTCTTGCCTATCCTCAGGTTTATTATTAGATGGACAGGTTATAGAAGGACAAGTGTATTCTCAAGGTGTAAAGAGGAGAATAGATTTTGAAATGTTTTGATTTTATGTTTGATTAGAATATGTATTTTGGTGTCCTTTAGTATGAATCTATCCATGAAAGGTAAGGTTACAGGGTTTATGTTATGTGCTTTGACATGAGCGTGCCACAGTTTGATCCATTGTGGAGTGTGGAGTAAGTATATAGGGTTATGATCGGCATTTAGAAGGATTTGATTGGCACATATTATATCGTAGTATAACTTAAAATCCAGTAAACCCAGACCTCCTTTATTTTTTGGGAGTATTAGTCTTGGTAGAGCAATTCTTGGGGTTTTTGGAAACCAGATTTTTATTTTATTTATTTATTTTACATTTGTTGACCGGGATAGTCCGACTGGATGCATGTCCATTTTCAGCGGAGGCCCGGGGAGAAAAGCTCCAAGGGTAAGCAGATACAGCATTACATAATACCAGCATTGCATATTACAAACAGACTATTTACAGAGATTACATAAGTAAGCAAGTTAAACAAGTTCCACAGGTTACAGTTAGTCCTGAGCACAAGTCAGGATTAAATTAAATTACACAGTAAACTGGTTAACAGATTTTTACACATTCGAGTTAGCCTGGCATGATACATTGACATAGCCAGTTAAGTGACAAATGTTGTTTGAGTCTAGTTTTAAATTGACCTAAGGTGGAAAGTAAGGTAATATCAGCTGGAAGAGAGTTCCAGGATCTACTTACAGAGTTTGAAAAGAGAGAATCACCGGCTGTGTTATTAATTTTGCTAGTCTGAATTAGTAGTTTGTTAGAGGATCGAAGCGGTCTAGGATTGCTATAGGGGGTGATAATATTTTTAAGTGCAGGAGTTTTGTCCGGATTATAGAGGATTTTATAGGCCATAATCAGTTGGTTATACTGGATTAGGCTAGGTAGTTCAAGCCAACCAAGCTGATTTAGATTGATGCAATGATGTGTCCTAAAAGGCAGCCCAGTGGCAAACCTGGCAATGTGGTTGTAGCAAATTGACAGTTTGTTAAGGACAGTCTTGTTCAAATTCAAGAGTAGAGGGGATGCATACAGAAGGGTTGAAAGAAGGTGAGAGCGAGCTATGGCAATTTTTGCTGGAGGGGTTATGAAGGCTTTTATTCTGTAAAGTGACCCTAGATTTTATTGATGGTTTTGATAGTTTGATAGACCCTAGTTTTTTATTGATGGTTTTGATAGTTTGATAGATAAATTTAGTTAAGGTTTTATTAATTTTTCTTAAAAAAGTCCATAGGAATAATATAGTTGGCTGCATTTAATTGATTTAAGACTTTGGGAAAAATGTTCATTTTTATTACTGTTACTCTGGATAAGATAGGAAGTCTCATGTTTTTCCATCTATCCAGATCATGTTCAATATTTGTCCAACTTTTTAGAAGGTTATTCTGAGAATTTTTTTTTATTGTGAACAAACTTTATACCTAAGTACTTAAAATCATATTTTAAATTAATTGCAGTGTCTGGAAAATGAGATAGGTCGTGTTTTAATGGATTAATGGGAAAGATGAGCGACTTTGAAGGGTTAACTTTATAGTTAGAGGCTTTCAAGAAGATATTGATAGTTTTTAAAATTTTATTTAAATCAGAATTAGGTAACTGGAAGTATATGTTGAGGTCATCAGCAAAGGCTGAAATCAGCAGGTTGTTATTCAGTATCCCAGGAATATGATGAAAGGTTCTCTGTAATAGATAAATAAATAGCAGTTCAATATAAATGTTAAAGAGACATGGCAAAAGGGGGCAGCCTTGACTTAGGTTCATAGGTTCATAGGTGTGTACTAGCCTAATAGTCCTGGAGCCTTTACAAGCCTAGCCCATAGGATTACCCTGGCATCATGCCACCCGACCTTAGTTCCCAGTGCCTCTGTCAGGTAAAGCCACTGAAGTGATCCCTGGGGTGAATTTTCTATTTCCCATCCACTCATCAAGATTTCTCTTGAAGAGGGCCAGTGAGGTGCTCTGCTTGACATGTATGGGAAGTCTAATCCATAGCATGGGCAGTCTCTGGGTTATGAACCTGTCCCTCCAACATGTTCTGTTGATTGTGGTAATGAGATTGAAGTCTCTGGAGAGTGTGGTGCAGAGGGATTTCTTTAGCTGTAGCATTTCTAAAAGAGCTGGGTCAGACATGGCTTTGTAGATCAAGCAGAGATCGCCTCTAAGTAGCCGATATGAGAGAGGGAATAGTTGGAGTTTTTTGAGTCTGTCCATATAGGACAAATGTTTAAGGCCTAGGATCCTTTTTGTGAGATACATTTGCGGCCTCTCCACTTGCTGCAGGTGTTTAGTGAGATACATGCCAAAAGGGGCACTGTACTCAATGATTGGCCTAATGAAGGAAGAGTAGAGGGAGACAATGACCTCTTTCTTCCTTGATGAAACCATTAGTAATGAGATGTGCCACATAGAAGGACTTTCTGACCACAGTGGCAATGTGGTGGTCAAAAGAGAGGTTGCTGTCAACCTCTGTTCCCAGATCTCTTATAACCCCTTCTGTGTTCAGTGGACTACCATCGATGTGGTAATTCATGCGAACTGGGTTTTTCCCAAAGGGGATGACAACACATTTTTTGGCATTGAGCTTAAGGCCATGGTTCTGATACCATTCGTTAGTCTCAATGAGTCCTTTCTGTAGGATGTCAACATTGCTTGAGGAGTTAATAATAGCTCCCAACTTGCAATGATCTGCAAACTTTGTCAGCCAGAGTCTCTTCGTGTTGGCCTGGACTTCAGAGAAGTAGATACCAAACAGGAGAGGACCCAGGACCGAACCCTATGGAACTCCACTCGTGACTGGTCGGCAGTCTGACTTGGAGTCATCTACATTCACACTGTGGGTTCTACCATTGTACGATTGTACCATCTCATACCATTAATTAGTTTTATTCTGTTAGAGCAAGATGTATTAATAAATAGTGTAAATAAACAGTTATAAAGTATTTTAATTATTTTTATGAATTTGTTTGGAATGTTGAAATGTTGTAAGGTCAAAAATAAGAAGTCCAAGTTAACTCTGTCAAATGGCTTAGTGGCATCAAGTGCTAGAAGATATCTGGGGAGCTTTTCTTTCACCAAAAGCTGTATGTCTGCATCCAATGTGAGGGTATTATCCCAAGTCTGCCTCCCTTTAATAAAACCTGTTTGTTCTGGAGATATAATTGTAGGTAATACTTTTTTTTTTAAGTCTATTTGCTAGTACTGTGGAATTTTTTATATCTACATTTCTAAGAGATATTGGTCTGTAGTTTGTTGGAATGGTTTTATCAATGTTGGGCTTATGTATAAAGATAGTCTTGGAGTTGTTCAGGTGTAAGTCCTTAACACCAAATTTGCTAATATGATTGTAGACTTTAAGAAGGATAGGAATCAATTTGGGGGCAAATGTTTAGTAGAAGTTTGAACTAAAACCATCGGGACCTGGGGCTTTGTTTTTGTGTAAGCTTTCAATTGTGTCCGCAACTTCTTCTGATACAGAGGGGGCTTTCAAGAGCTCAGTTTGATGTTTTTTCAATTTTTTGGAAATTAATATTGTCATAGAGAGTATTATAGCTCTCTGAGGAGATTGAATGTTGGGGTCTGTATATTTTCCTTTATATCATTTCAAATACAAGTACTATATCTTTGTTGGTAGTAAACAGTTCATTATTATAAGTAATTTGCGTAATTACTAGTGGGTTTTGTTATATGTTAATAAGCCTAGCAAGTAGTTTTGAGGATTGTTGTGCCCACTCAGAGTAATTAGTGAGGAATTTCATTTCCAGGAAAGAGAGATTTTGCGATTGGACTATATAAAACTCCTTTTGTTTGTTCAATATCTGGCTTTCTAACTTTGGTGTGAAGTTCAGTTGAAGTGATTTTTCAATTTCTTGAATTTTGTATATTATACTGTTTTTTTTTTTGTTTAGAAAGCTTTTTATAGTACAAGGCTTTTTGCATCAGCAGACCCCTGATTTTCACTTTACTATCCGCCCATAAAACATCTAGTGTAATGTCCGAGGTTGAAAGACTCTTTATTAGTTCTTCTAGAGCATTATTAATTGTTCTACAACTTTCTCTTTATTGAGGAGATTTGGGTTCAAAGAACAAGTATGGAAGTTACTAACATTTTGGGGAGTTTTCAGGGGTATAACTTTTAAGGTTATTTTTGAGTGGTCCGAGAAAAAATTAGGGCTGATGGAATACATGGTCTCTTCATTTAGTCGGGAGTCTGAGATTAGGAAAAAATCAATCCTGGACCATAATTTGTAGCACGGGGAGTAGAAAGTATATTTGTCATTAGGATTAGATTGATCCCGTGAGTAAAAAGGGTCAAGTAAATTAAAGTCTGGCATTAGATCATTCAAAGCCTGCGACGGCTGGGCATTGTGTGATTTGTTTCTACTCGACCTATCTTTTAAGGGGTCAATGACAGTATTCCAGTCTCCCCATTACATACTCGTGGTTAGGGAATTTTAATAATAAATTATAGATTTGTATAACAAATTTGTGCTGATTTTAGCAAGGACCATATATCTTTAGAAAGAATACAGGTCTACAGGATATATAGTTTGTAAAGCGAAAATAACACCACCTCTCCCAGATCCAAAATAAAGAATAGTCTCTTTGAATGTTTTTTTAATAAGTATAGCCACTCCTTTAGAATTAGTCTTACTACCTGAGGCAATAATTGAGGTTAGTCAGGATTTATCTCTATCCCCATTCCAATCTTCGGTAAGTAAGTACGTTTCTTGCAGAAAGATAATATTCGCTTGTGCTTGGTAAAGTAGATGTAAAAGTAGTTTCCTTTTTTCTTATACTGTAGACCTTTTATATTCCATGAATCTATCTCCCACATCCTCTACTTTCTATTAAGGTCCATGTTATTCATCATCTTCTTTCGGCTGTTCCTGTTAGGGGGTTGCCACAGTGGATCACCTGTTTCCATTTCTTCCTGTCCTCTGCATCTTGCTCTGTCACACCAACCACCTGCATGTCCTCTCTTACCACATCCACAAACCTTATCTTAGGCCTTCCTCTTTTCCTGTTACCTGGTAGCTTCATCCTTAGCATCTTTTTCCCAATATACTCAGCATCCCTCCTCAGCATATGTCCAAACCAACGTAATCTTGCCTCTCTGGCTTTGTCTCCAAACCTTCCAACCTGGGCTGACCCTCTAATATACTTATTCCTAATCCTGTCCAACCTCATCATACCCAGTGAAAATCTTAACATCTTTAACTCTGCCACATCCAACTCAAACTCCTGCCTTTTTGTCAATGCCACTGTCTCCAACCCATATAACAGAGCTGGTCTCAATACCCTCTTGTAGTCCTTCCCTTTCACTCTTACAGGTACTCCTCTGTCACAAATCACTCCTGACACTCTTCTCCACCCACTACATCCTGCCTGTACTCTCTTCTTCACCTCTCTTCCACACTCACCGTTACTCTGAACTATTGACCCCAAGTATTTAAACTCATCCACCTTCGCCACCTCTAATCCTTGCATACTCACCATTCCTCTATCATCCCTCTCATTCACACACATATATTCTGTCTTAGTCCTGCTGACCTTCATTCCTCTTCTCTCTAGAGCATATCTCCATCTCTCCAGGGTCTCCTCCACCTGTTCCCTACTCTCACTACAGATCACAATGTCATCTGCAAACATCATAGTCCATGGGGACTCCTGTCTGATCTCGTCTGTCAACCTGTCCATCACCATTGCAAATAAAAAAGGGCTCAGAGATGATTCTTGATGTAACCCCACCTCCACGTTAAACGTATCCGTCACTCCCACCGCAGACCTTACCACAGTCACACTACCCTCATACATATCCTGTACCACTCTTACATACTTCTCTGACACTCCTGACTTCCTCATACAATACCACAACTCCTCTCTAGGCACCCTGTCATATACTTTCTCTAAGTCTACAAAAACACAATGCAACTCCTTCTGACATTCTCTGTACTTCTCCATCAACACTCTCAGAGCAAACATCACATCTGTAATGCTCTTTCCCAGATTGAAACCATACTGCTGATCACTAATCATCACGTCCCTTTTTAACCTAGCTTCCACTACTCTTTCCCATAACTGCATGCTGTGACTGATCAATTTAATCCCTCTGTAGTTACTACAGCTCTGCACATCACCCTTATTCTTAAAAATAGGTATCAAAACACTTTTTCTCCATTCCTCAGGCATCCTCTCACTTTCTAAGATTTCATTAAACAATCTGGTTAAAAACTGCTCTGCCATTTCACCTAAACACCTCCATGCTTCTACAGGTATGTCATCTGGGCCAACAGCCTTTCCATTCTTCATTCTCTTCATAGCTATCCTTACTTCCTCCTTGCTAATCCATTGAACTTCATGATTCACTATCCCTACATCATCCAACTTTCTCTCCCTCTCATTCTCTTCATTCATCAACCCCTCAAAGTACTCTTTCCATCTCCTCAACACACTCTCCTCGCTTGTGATTATGTTTCCCTCATTATCCTTTATCACCTTTACCTGTTGCACATCTTTCCTAGCTCAGTCCCTCTGTCTAACCAATTCGTATAGGTCCTTTTCTCCCTCCTTAGTGTCCAACCTTTCATACAACTCTTCATATGCCTTATCCTTAGCCTTCGCCACCTCTATCTTTGCCATGCACCTCATCTCCTTATACTCCTGTCTACTTTCTTCATCACTCTGACAATTCCACTTCTTCTTTGCCAACCTCTTTGCCTGTATACTCTCCTGTACTTCCTCATTCCACCACCATGTCTCCTTGTCGTCCTTCCTCTGTCCCGATGTGATACCAAGCACCTTTCTAGCCGTCTCCCTTACTAGATCTGCTGTAGTTACCCATCTATTTGGTAACTATTCACTGCCACCCAGTGCCTGTCTTAACTCATTAAGGTCCATGTTATTATGAAAATGAAATTTAGAAGTCCCTTCCTCACAATGTATTTCAAGACGTAAGTATAGAAGTACAGAGTTTCATGTTTTCTGTAGCACTAATATCTCTCAGAACTACTACTGTGCCTAATCACTATACCTGAGAGAGTATTCTACAAAATAAATACAGTTTTAGTTAACTTACTAATTTCTAAACTGGAGTTAATAGAACAATAGTCTAACAAGTCAACATTTCTAAGAAAAACAACAGCAATATATACTTCTACAAATAAGTTCAAAATGTGAAATACCACACGGTCCAATCACTCTACTATTATTACACTACATTTGACATGTTATTAGTGCTTTTACTTCGTATGGAAAAAATTTATGCTTCTTTAACTGACTTTCAATGACTATAATTGCCGCTTAGCAAGAAGACTCTATTACTATGCTCTTAAGAAGGATACCCAGTTTCGTTGTGGAAAATACCATAAGTATTATAACGTACATTCATGTATAAAAGCCAACTAACTGAGAGTAATTTTTATGTGCTTCGCCTAGGAGAAAAAAGTTAATTTTTCGGCATGGAGGTAGTCAATGTTATTGTCAATTATGCAATAACTACGAATTTGAATGCGTCCCCCTTTTTTATTTATAATATATATATATATATATATATATATATATATATATATATATATATATATATATAGTAAAAAGGAGAAAAGACAATAAACTCACTAGCCGACCTATCCTATGCTTTTTCCTGCCTGTTACAATATTTAGCTTCTTTGGTTGGCTGTACAGTTAAACAGAGACATATCAGGTTTTATAACCACATGTGGTAAACAGATGGATTGAATGCCAAACATTTCACGAAAGCTGAAAGGAATACAAATGCAAGCTCACTTTGCTTACCTCATCATACAATATTGTGCTATGCTTACAAGTCAGCAAGTTAGAGAGAGAAACAGTATATACTGTAACAGAACATTAGGTAAATATTAATAGCTAGCTTAAATCCAGTTATTTAGGAACAAATCACATATTGATATGTCTAACTACATAAGCAGATAATAACGTCTTGCTGCTACCAAAGTGTACAATACAATCCTCATTTGGTCAGTTTATTGGAAAGTGCAAACTTGCCTGTAAGTGCATTTAACTAGGTAAAAGTCCTGGAGTTTTATTTCTTTATTTATTCTTTTCTTTCGATTTTGAAGATAACTGCCATTTTTCCACTCCATAAGCCTATTTCACAGAGAAAACAAGTACAGGAAGTAGGTCCGAGCTAGTTGCCTCTGGAAAAGAGGTAATACAGTCAAGATCTGCAGGCAAGACCAAAAAGATGGCCCTATGCATTTCCGGTCAGCCCAACTTCAATGTTACAATCTGCAGCTTTGAATGTTGCAATGGAGCTTGCGGCCTGCCGTTTAAGACCCCTACTATGCAGAACAGAACAAAAATAGTAAAAACTGCAATGGAAGTAGAAAACAGCTCTGGAAACTAGACATTTATGACATTTTTATGCCACGATCCATGGATTAAGTGACAACATACATCAAGCTGCTGCTAGGTGAGTTATTTTTTAAATGACTTGATTTTTATTCACTTTATACTGTGGTGGTGGTGCTGCGGTAGCGTTGTCGCCTCATAGTAAGACATTGTCCTTTTTGATTCTCAGCTAGAGCGTCTTCTGTGTGGAGACATGCGTGAATGGGCGTACCTTTGTTGCAGGTTGTGCATCAGGGCCGGCAACTCGGCACGTAAAAATCTACTGCCAATCATTAGTGGACCGGAGTTCCGCTATGGCGACCCCTAACCGGGAAAAGCCGAAAGACACAACAACTTGATTTTTACTCATTTTATTCTCTCTTTTAGAGTTTCAGAAGTTCTCCAAAGGCTTTGAGAAATGCAGTTTTGACCTCTGAGGTAGTTTTAACTAGGAATATTTGGTCATTTTTAGAGAAGACCAGTGTGTTAGGATATTTCATTTGTAATTTGATTTTTTTTTTTGGTAATAGGAAAGGCACAGAAGAATGACAGCAGTTGTCTTGCTTGCTTAATTTGCAATGGTAAGTCCTGAACAAATGTGATTTTGTGTCCATTCCAAATTAATGTTCCTTTTTGTTTTGCTGCATATAAGATTTCTTGAACATGTTGGTAATTCAGTAGTTTAGCATAGACCTGTCAGGGATTGTCAGGTTTTGTGATCTGAGAAGAGCTCTATGTGTTCTCTCTATCATAATATCTTTGACAATGGATTGATTTTCCAGCAAGGCACCGAAAATCTTTTGTAGTGTATCTTGAAGTTGTGCATGATCATATGTTTCAGGAATTCCTCGTATGAGTATGTTATTTCTCCTGCTCTGAGTCTCACGATCTGTAAGCTTTTTCTGCAGATCTTCTAAAATAGCATCCTTCTTTTTTTGTTGTTTTTGGAAATCCTCACTTTTCATTTCATTTACTGTGGAATTAGCTTCAGTATGCTCTAGACGAGAGACAATCTGATCCAGTGTAGTTCCAAAATTTGTAAGTTGGTTTGAGAAGTTTTGAATGGCAGACTGTATAGGCATTAGAGCAGACTTCAGGTCATCCATGGTATAGGCCCCTTCTGATTTCGCTTTAGAAGTAGAGTTACTCACACGTCTCTGTCTTTTCGATAAAGCTTCTTTTTCAGGTGAAGCTATTTGTGAAAACTTAGATTTTGTAGTTTGTAATTCTATTTGGTCCAAGTCATTTGGCATGGTTTAATTTTAGCAAGATCACTGGTATTTAGTTTAAGCAGCACTTTCCACTAGCAAGATAAGTCTCAAAATTCCATGCAGCTTTGCAATAGAAGTAACCAGGGTAAAGAAAAATATTTTTTGTTGAATAAAACTTGATTATTTGAGCATTAAAATATTTATATGTTTAGTTAGTCATATATCAAACCCTGTTTTGATGAGGTTGCAGGCTGATGCTTCCTGATTACGAAGATTCAAATAGAGGGTTGTGGAGCTGCAAAAAAAGAGTGTTCACAGGCTGTCCACCATCTTGAAATGTCATAGGTTCATAGATTAGCGCTAGGCTAACTGCCCTTCTGGGCCATTTTCAGTCTAGCCAATTACCCCATGTGGGAATCAAAGCCTGCACTTTATGTTTGTAAGGTAAACACCTTAACCATTATGCCAAACTCCCACCCCCACCATATACTTCTATTTATCAAATATAAAATTTTACAACCCTGCCTAAATCCTAAACTATCACTCCTCTCAAAACTAAAACTAGTAGTAAAACCTACTCATATAAGCCATTATCTCTCTCACATATTTGAATGACTCCAGTGTGGGGACATCCACACTAACCCAAGAAATACTTCTAATTCTGTTTCTTATCAAATACTGCCCTCAAAAACTCTGTTTATAGTTACTCAAAATCTAAGATGTAAATAACAGAATTCTATGCATGGTTATCACAACACTCCACAGACATTCTTGCAGTCACAGAAACATGGCTTAAACCACACATTCAAGACAGTGAACAGCTCACACCAGGATTTAACAGAATAACTCAAAAAGAAAAAAAGCAGGGGGGTAGCATTAATTTATTCCAACTCATACATAATAATTCCCTACTCTAAGCCCATTCCAAAATTCAGTAATGCTGAAATCCTCATAGCCTTTTTAAAAATTAATACAATTAAACAACTATGCACTACAGTCTTGTACATACCTCCAGTCACAATATTCCTATACTAGAACACATCTTATCTTGGATGTCACAAAACATATCCAACAAAACATTCTTTATGGGTGATGTTAATAATGTCAATTGGCAAAACTTAATCTCTGACTTCCCAGCAAATGGTATAAATCTATTTGGATACACACAACTCATTACAACTGCAACTACAATTCAGAGAAGCAATAACTCTAGATCTATTTTGGACTGGATCTTAACCACAGGTCCCAATAATAATATATATTAATTATATGTGTCTTCATGGACTTAGAGAATGCATATGACAGGGTGCCTAGAGAGGAGTTGTGCTATTGTATGAGAAAGTCGGGAGTGTCAGAGAAGTATGTAAGAGTGGTACAAGATATGTACGAGGGTAGTGTGACAATGGTAAGGTCTGCGGTGGGAGTGACCGATGCGCTTAAGGTGGAGGTGGGATTACATCAAGAATCAGCTCTGAGCCCTTTCTTATTTGCAATGGTGATGGACAGGTTGACAGACGATATCAGACAGGAGTCAATGTGGACTATGATGTCTGCAGATGACATTGTAATCTGTAGTGAGAGTAGGGAACAGGTGGAGGAGACCCTGGAGAGGTGGAGATATGCTCTCGAGAGAAGAGGAATGAAGGCCAGTAAGACTAAGAATATATGCGTGTGAATGAGAGGGAGGATAGAGGAATGGTGAGGATGCAGGGAGTAGAGGTGGCAAAGGTGGATGAGTTTAAATACTTGGGATCAACAGTTCAGAGTAATGGTGAGTGTGGAAGAGAGGTGAAGGAGAGAGTACAGGCAGGATGGAGTGGGTGGAGAAGAGTGTCAATATTGATTTGTGACAGAGGAGTACCAGTAAGAGTGAAAGGGAAGGTCTACAAGAGGCTAGTGATACCAGCTATATTATATGGGTTGGAGATAGTGGCATTGACAAAAAGGCAGGAGTAAGAGCTGGATGTGGCAGAGTTAAAGATGTTAAGATTTGCACTGGGTGTGACGAGGGTGGACAAGATTAGGAATAAGTATTAGAGGGTCAGCCCAGGTTGGAAGGTTTGGAGACAAAGCCAGAGAGGCAAGAGTACGTTGGTTTGGACATTTGCTGAGGAGGGATGCAGAGTATATTGGGAAAAAGATGCTAAGGATGAAGCTGCCAGGTAACAGAAAAAGAGGAAGGCCTAAGATAAGGTTTATGGATGTGGTGAGAGAGGACATGCAGGTGGTTGGTGTGACAGAGCAAGATGCAGAGGACAGGAAGAAATGTAAACAGTTGATCCGCTGTAGTGACCCCTAACGGGAGCAGCAGGAAGAAGGAGAAGAATAAAACTTCCCATAACTTTAACTTTAATCAGCCACTTTTTATTGATATACTTAAATCCTTAAACTGGTCCATGCTAAAAACATTATCCTTATATGATGCAGTCAACCACTTTAACAAACCATTTCTTACACCCTTAATTGCCTAGCTCTGCTTTGAAATAAAAGAACAAAAATCAGGCATGCTCCCTAAGTCCACAAAAATTTTGCTAATAATCAGAGACAAAGTTTGGAAGGAATGGCAAAAGAACAAAAATGGTTTGAATCTACAAAACTCCAGACAACTATGCAATCAAGCAAAAAATGGTAACTATTGATAAGAAACAGTACTTCTCACACCAATTAATTAACTACAAATACAACGCCAAAATGTTTTTGGAGTACCATCTCATCACTATTCACCCCAGAGTCCAAGCAAAACCCATCTCCAATTGCATACAAATCCGCATTCCAAATTACCAAAATGTTTAACACTCATTTTATAGAAAGTATGGCCAGCTTAGTCAAGGATCCAAACTCATCAGTCCCAACTCCACAAATAATTTCAACCCACCTCTTTCTCAAATGTCCTCCAAACATACTACAATCTTCTCCTTCTCCCCCAAAAATATTTCAGCTACAGTCTGTTGACTTCCATGCCTCTCCCTGCAACCACTACTCACTAACTATATAAACAAACTACTACACAAATTAAAACCTTGTTCTCTTTCCGCTTACAGCCTCCCTTCTGAATATTTGAAAATTCCTGCTGATGCTATTGCCTACCCTATCAATATTTTCATCAACAGATCCATCATAGAATCCCCTGTCCTCTCTCTCTGGAAATGATCCTTTACCCAAAGGAGGAATGTCTAATGAATTATCCAACTATTGACCCATCACCATACTATTTCCACTTTCCAAATTGTCAGAAAAATGTGTATACAAACAACTCCTATTCCACCTTATCCACATCAAACTATTCACACCTACCCAACACAACTTTAGACCACCACATAGTACAATAACTGCATTAATCTCATTCATGGACATAGTTAACAAAACAAGAGACTCTGGACAAATAACTTCAGCAATATTTATTGATCTTTGTAAGGCCTTTGATAATGGCTCACACCCCACACTCTTACAATAACTTTCTTATCTAGGTCTTTATCTACCTTCTCAACAGTGGAATACCAGCTATATATCTGACAGACAATAATGTGCAAAATGGCAAGGCTGTCTCTCACAATATCTAACTAACAAAACAGGAGTTTCACAAGGGTCCATTCTTGGACTCCTCTTCTTCAATACCTTTATGAATAACCTCTACACTGCCTCCTAGAAAAGCTCATTATTCCAATACTCGGACAATTCAACCCTCATCTTCTCTTCCCACAACATAGCATACCTTTGGCAAGTAACCTAAACTGACTTCTCCCCCACTGAATACTGGCTCAGCAGTGCACAACTACTATTTAATCCCAATAAAACAAAACTCCTCCTTTTTACTATTAGGACACTGTCAACTGATTTTAAGATATATTCACTAATTAACACAGAAATCAAAGTGGTTTCACATGGCAAATTAATAGGGGTAACAATAGATAACAAACTTACCTTTGGCCTACATATGCACAACTGTATTAAGAAAACACAGCACAAAATAGGGATGCTCTATTAGCCAAAACCTTTATGGATACAGTCACCAAAACAACATTGGCCACAACCTACCTGTTCTCCTCTTTTCTATATGGTGCCTCCATTCTAACCAACCTTCAGAATACATGTCCACGAATAAAATACCCTAGGGAAGCCAAGAATAAATGGATGACCAGATACGCTGCCTTAATAAAGGTATGGTGGGATGTCGGTGAAGAAGCTGGGCTACCGGTAAAGCCTTGAGAAAGTGCTTGTGGTTGAAGGCTGAGTAAAGCCTTTGGAAAGGCTTTGTATACAGGTCGTAGTTCTGGCTGGTCAGGACATCTGCTGAGAGGAACCGCTAGTGTGACAGCTAGAAATCAAAGATAAAACACACAGAAAAAAACAGGCAAAACAACATAAATGTGGCTCGGCTAAGGAGCTCTGCTCGCCGTGGTGGCAAAAAAATCAACGTAGTTGAAGTTCAGATTCTAGAAAGTCGTACTTTATTGAAGTAAAAAGTACCAGAAGTAAAATCACCATCGAAGCGTAGTTCCTTAATGGAAAGAGTGATCCTGAGGATTTCCTTTTATAAGAGTACCAGGGGGGTGTGTCAGTGGGAGCCAATCAAGTGTGGGTGAAAAAACCTTTATTGTGATTGGGCACACCAACTTGACATCACACCTTACAATCTGATAGGTTAGATACCCTGAGCTAGCTCATATGTGGTTAGTAGAATCACTCTAAACCTATAATAGTGAAGTTCGGAGATTAGCTAAAATTAGCTAAAAAAATTTAGTTAACTAAAAATAGTCTTGCTGGAAAAAAATCAACCCTTGCTGGTAAAATACATTGTTAGGCTACACTTTTCGAAATCTTCGTCAGGATGGTGGACAACCTAAAAGAGCATAATAAGCAAAGTCGAGCGTACTAGAGAAATAGCAACAACATGTATGTAAAATAACATGTATGTAAAATAAGAAACAGGCTAGAATTTTACATACATGTTGTTGCTATTTCTCTAGTATGCTCGGCTTTGCTTATTATGCTCTTTTAGGTCATCCAGAGCTCCTTAGCCGAGCCACATTTCCGTTGTTTTGCCTGTTTTTTCTGTGTGTTTCATCTTTGATTTCTAGCTGTCACACTAGCGGTTCCTCTCAGCAGGTGACCTGACCAGCCAGAACTACGATCTGTATACGAAGCCTTTCTAAAGGCTTTACTCAGCCTTCAACCACAAGTGCTCAGGTACGAACAGCATTTCTCAAGGCTTTACTGGTAGCCCAGCTTCTTCACCGACATCCCACTGTACCTTTATTAAGGCAGCCTACCTGGTCATCCATTTATTCTTGGCTTCCCTAAGGTATTTTATTCATGGACATTTTTCCTCCTCTGCATAGGAGCTTGAATATCCAGGTCCCACAGAAAATCATTTTCTTGCTGAACCTTCAGAATACACTAAAAATAATTTTGAATCCTGCCATAATAAAATTACCAAGTTTGCTGTAGGGGCATCATATTACAAACACCACTGCACTGCTCTTACTGCACTTAACTGTCTCCAATTTCCCCATCATCTAAACTACCTCCAACTAACAATCCCGCATAAAATTATCTATAAACCTGAAAATTGTCCTGCCTTAAATTCAGTTCTCCAAAGCTATATACCTGCCAGGGCTCTCCATTCTGAAGATAAGCAGCTACTAACTCTACAAAGGCCAAGCAAAAATGCAATGCGGTGAATGTCTATAGTCCTACTCTGTGGCTAAACTATGGAATGCTCTACCTTTAGATATCAGAACTAAATCACACCTCAAGACATTTAAGTTTAAATTAAAGGATTTCCTACTTAAGCCATGTATCTGCCCCTGTACCAAATATAGCTGATTCCCAATCCACTTCCCCATATATTCTCCTTTTTCTACCTCTGTCTCCATTAATTCTCCCCCTTTCACCTTTTCTACTTCAACTACCCTTCTCCCACTTTCTCCCCGTAAGCCTCTTTTCATGCACCTTCAATTCTACTATAACAACCTTATCTATTAATACTCTCCTTCTTCTCCATCTTTATACCACCCCACTATACTCCCCATCCCCCTTCTTCAGTCCCCCTCCTATTCATCAGTCTCCAACTCTACTAACTCTCACCCCCATATTTTACCACAAATACCATTCTTCTCTTTCCTCTCCTGCCATATCTTATTCAACTTTTTTTGTAAAATATATGGCTGCAGTTACAAGTGTTAATGTTGTTTGTAAAAATACCTGCATGATAGACATGCTTGAAAAGTCTCTCACGGATAAATGTATGTATATGGCTTTTCTGGTTTTACCCGTATACTGGATTTGTTTTGCTCTTGTTGTTAATAATGTTAAATGTCATTCTTTTATATTTTCTATATTGGAGCTTTTCTCCCCAGGCCTCCACTGAAAATGGACGTCTTACCCAGTTGGACTTCCCCGGTTACCTAATGTCAAATAAAGAAAGAAAGAAACAAACAAAGAAGTATGTGAAAGAAATTCAAAGTCACTTAACCAAGATTATCATTGTTTCTTTCACTGATAGCTGAGGAAGAAATACATTATAATAACCAGTAAGAGAAACATTGTCTGGATGAGTCTCCAGGTAAATATAAGAAGAGTCCAAATGATATTTATTTTTTAACAGTGCATAGTACAAATTATTATACATCAGTAATGGTACTCCAAAAATTGATAAAGCAATGCTTTCTAAATTGATTTCTGTAGTACTGCTGTTACTATAGTTTTGTAGCTGAAAGAAATGCTACTCGACACTCATTAGACCCATTACAGAATACAACGCCCCTTTTGGAATGTACCTCACAAGACATCTGCAGCAGCTGGAAAGGCCACAGAAGTACCTCACAAAGAGGATTACTGGCCTCAAACAGATGCCCTACACTGATCTTCTCAAAGAACTCCAGCTTTACTCCATAGCATATTGCCTACTCTGAGGTGATCTCTGCCTAACATATAAAGCTATGTCAAACCCAAAGCTTTTAGACATGCTACACCTAAAGAAATCCCAATCCCTCTGAGCTACATGCTCTAGGGACCTAAACATTGTCACCACAATAAACAGGACATGCTGTAGGGATAGATTCCTGTCCCAGAGACTTCTCATACTCTGGAACAAGTTACCCATCTATGTCAAGCAAAGTTCCTCATTAGCACTCTTCAAGAAAAATCTTGATGAGTGGATGGGAATTAGGAAATAACCTATGGGGATCACTTCTGTTGCTCTGCTCGACAGCGGCAGAGGAAAATAACTTTCTTGGGTGCCGTAAGCCAAGGAATCTTGTTGGCTAGGCTTACTTAGACTCTTGGGGCAATAGCCTAGTCCCTACCTATGAACCTATGAACAGAAGACTTAACTGAAAAAGAGAAATGTATTAAAATCTGATTTCTTAACTTAACTAATTACAATAATTACTCACTTCCTTTTTGTTTTGTTTTTTGGGTACTGTATACTGTATATTTCGGCTACATAGTTTAAACACACAACCTTTTCAGAATGACAAAAGCCCTTGTCATTTCAATTAATCAAAAGTATATATAAGCACTACTTTTACATTCTTCCCAAGCAGAGAAGCACATCCCAAATCACTACCGTCAGCTGTAATGATAAGCACTACCTATACACAAGTTTTACTTTAATAAAGATTTTTTTCCTGTAGTATTTCAGTAATGTGTTGTTAAATTGCATTAAACAGTATTTGCAGACTTATTGCGCATTTTGTTTTGTTTTTTTTTTCTCTCCACACCGTTTGTCTCTTTTTTCTTATTTTGCTTATGCATTTCTTTTTTTTTTTTTTTCTCCTTTTTTATTTTGCTTCTCTCCAGTTTTTTTTCTTTTTATATACAGGTTTAAATCCCTGAGGAGCAAACTAGGTATGTACCTCCCAGGCTAGGGACAGATCATCCTCTGCCCATTGGGAACATTCACACAAGTTGGAGTGGGGACACTGGTCCTACAAGTACTCCAGCAAAGTGAAGCCTAGCAAGTCTTACAGAAAGGGGCTTCAGAGTTTGGTAGAGGATGTACTGGTTTAGGTAGTGGACTGGAGAATTCAGCCATGCAAAGCCTCGCTTCAATGTGTAGAAGACACACTATCCCAGCTGGTGTCAACCTCCATGCTAATGCATGCCCCTGTCCCCTAAACATCGGGGTCCTTCACTGCAGCATTGCCTGGCAGTGAATGTGTTTTTGGCTCTGTGGACCAGGATTCCAACTGGCACTTTCTCATTCCTTCTTCTCTTACTATTTCTCCTTCACCCTCTTCTCTATTTCCCACTCACACTACCCTCTTACAAAAAAAAAATAAAATTGAAAAAATAGGTGGATCTTCACAGAACAAAATCAAAGTTCCCATCCTTTACCAGCTCCTCCACCACAAACCCTCTTGATGTTTCTCTTGTGTGTTCACCTATTTGTCTTTTGTCCTGTTTTTTCAATCTTTCCCATGACCTCTTTCTATTATTATTGAAACCATCAGGGTGTGTTCACAAAAGGTTATCCCTTTATAAAAAATGTAAACCCTTTTCTTTTTTAAAAAACCCTCTCAGCTGCTGTGCAGTCTGCAACATTTCTAAAATGCTTTGAGTGTGATTGCACTCAGCTATACTTGCCCGTGATATGCTGTAGCTTATATGACTTACGATTTTGCAAAGTAATTCAAAATTTCGAAAGGATGAACTTTATCCTACTTACTCCTTTGTTAAAGGTGGGTATGTTTATAAAAATTGCTTCACTTTTCAATATTCATTACAAATGTGTTTCAATGACCTTATTTGCATATCTGTGTAGCTCTGCTGTTTGCACATAACTGCTATGCACTTGCGAAGACCGGGACTATGAATACTGGCCATTATGTTGGAGAAAATCCTAACCAGCAGGGGGAGCCATTGAAATTTGTGTTTTAGGGTTGGGGGGACACTATCCACATTTGATAACTGTACACAATCCTGGCTTAATGGCATTTATGCAAAAATTGTACCAAGGGAAACTTACCACTAGGAATAATAAATCGTGCCTGAAAGGCACTTAAAAAAGATGTGGGTTGGGGTATCACTAGCCAGCATGCATAACTCACTAACAATATGCCTAGAAGGCATTTATACAAAAAAAAAGGAAGATGAAGTTGGTTGGGGAGTCCAACTAGACATGACAGACACTTTAATAATGTGCCTTAAAATGCAGTAAAAAATAATTCATACCCAATATGTTCCCATCTCCTACAATGAATATCAGTCTTCTGTATCACTGAGGAAAATGTGGGAATAGCATTTAAAAGCAGGAAAAAATGCATTACAAAGGAGGTGAAAGAGGGTCTATATCAGAAGACTGAAGTTTCAAAACTTTGAATCTGATATGGTCGACACCATATGATCGAAGTCTTGAAACTTCAAATCTTTTAACAGAGATCTCTGTACAGAGTAGAAAGGGAAGATTTCCCTTTTCTGCACTGTAGTGCGATCTCCGAGTTGGTATATATAAGTAGTGGGGGGTGTAGGGGGTGCACGGATGCTTTCCCCCTGCTTAGAGCATTTAAATGGCTTGTTTTTGTAGGTTATTGTGTTTCATTACATTTTCTATGTTTCAAAACTTTGATTATATGGTGTCGACCATATCAAAGTCGAAGTTTTGAAACTTCGATAATGTAATATAGACCCGTGAAAGAGGCTTTGAACTCTGCATCCTTACCAAAGGAAACTGCAGCATTAACCTACTATGTTTAATGATATGTTAGTGCACCAAGAAAAGCTTTATAATGTAATGAGGATTTTAGGCTTTATTCAAGGCGTGCAACAGTTCATGAGTTATGATGAAGAGGGGCAGGGCACATATAAACATACTTCTCAACCCTGTAGTGCAAGAAACCTAGACAAAGCCAAAACTAATGGGGGAACTAAGACACACAATAACAAATTGATTTTCATTATTGCTCTTATAAACTTGTAAAGTTACTAGAATTAAATAAGTTTGCATTAGCATGAAGGAGTTGCATTAATGGCTGAATGTAGTCATTTCTGACTTAAGAGAACAAGAAAAACAGACATTGTGAAAGTTCTGACAACTGAGGGAAAAGTATAAGATTTGTGGTGTGTGTGTGTGTGTGTGTGTGTGTGTGTGTGTGTGTGTGTGTGTGTGTGTGTGTGTGTGTGTGTGTGTGTGCACGTGTGCGTTTTCCTGTGTGCATGTGTGTGGGACAGTGAATTGGGGGGGTGCCTGAGCCACCACAAAGCATGGGCAACCATTTTTAACTACAACAGGAAAGTGCTGGACTGCACTCAAGGTAACTAATGGTTTTCTGAAACATGCAACTTAGCTAATAATGATATCTTTCATCACTTTGGATAATGTGTTTTTGAGTTTTATATATATATATATATATATATATATATATATATATATATATATATATCACAAAAGCAAGCTAATTTTATTACAGCCCTTTAGAGTAGATAATGCATGAATTAACTGATAAAGTACCAAATATGTTACTGTTAGCTTTATTAAGTAAGTATTAGTTATTATTTTGGCCTAAACATGAACCGTTGATAAATAAAAAAGAGCAAAGGAAGCATTATTTTTTTACTATTACATTTTCATCTTCTGAAATGTCCAGCTTTATGCATAAGTTTTCTTAACACTCCTTGACAGGCAGTCACAACTAACCTTCTACATTTCAGTGGTCAGTTGGGTAAGTTCCATCTACCAGTAGAATTTAAAAAAAAGAATGACGTGGGGGATTCCAAGATGGTGGATGTCTGGTGAGCACCATTTTTATGTGGCTGAGGCTCCCTATAACAGTTTAAAAATCTCGCCTTAAGTCAACAATTAATAACATAAAAATAATCCAGCAAACCTCCTTGGTAACTTTAAATACCTAATTATTTGCTGAAATAGGAAATAACAGAGTTAATTCTGGGAACTCCTTATACCAATCTATTGGGAATCTGTCAGCACATGTGATTTGGCCTGCTACCTCGGTCCTAGCAAAAGGAAAAAAAAAAAAGATATTCAACTGATCAGAATATCTAATGACTTAGATGGGATGGACACACAAACTACAAAAGCTAAATTTTCATCTATTTCTACACCAGAGGAAGAAACTGGTTAAAAGACAATGCATGTCCAAATCACAAGAAAATTCCAAAGCAGCCATAAAACCGAAAATAGATCAATCTTTCAGTGCAGGTGAACTAAAGACAGCTCTCCTACCTTTGCAACAGCAAATAATAATTTTCAGATCAACTATTTGGGTTTGGCAACACTTTAAATCAAATAGTCCTGCACCTTGACCAAACTGAAGCAGTAGTGCATGCCAATGAAATTAAGATCGATAAAATGAAACAAGAAATAGAAGAGAAAAGTAAAACGATCACTGAAATCCAACAGCAACTAACTGATCTAGATGATAGAAGTAGGAGAAACAATATCTTACTACGAGGTATACCAGAAAAGAATGAGTGATCACAGTTAATTCCTACTTTTATGCATATATTTAGTTGCCTACTGCAAAATGACATGGATCCGGCTGTAATAATCATCGGAAAAACCCATCGGGCACTTCGTAGTAACCAAGACCCTTCCAAACCCAGATAGATGTATGCTAAAATGCTTAACTACCAAGATGTTCAAAAAATACTTCTAGCAGTCAAAACATAAAAATATATAACATGAAATAACAACAAAATATTCTTTGATCAAGATCTTCCTATTCAGATTAAACAAGAGATAGCTTCTATATCCATACTGTGCTTATTTACTAAACTGCAAAATCAAATGTCAAATGAAATAACCTAACACCTTGTTATTTCATTGAAATGATCACAAATTTGCTTCCGATTCACCTCATGAGGCAAAAACAGCCTTTCTTCAAGATTTTGGTGAGTCTCCAGTCTCTTAAATAACTTAAAAATAAGAGTTTATAAGCAGTTATGCTACCTAACTCAACTATTTATCTTTAAAAATTTGTACCTCCAAAACTTCCATTAATATCAGAAGTATCTCTTTAAAATGGCAAAATATAGGAGGTACATTAGCTGAAGGTTCAATTTCTGGAGAAACTCATTTAGTAGTAATGCCTTCCTGCTTCTCTTCTTAAAGAGACAGCTCATATCCTCACATTGGCTGAGAATCACATCAACGACGAGCTTTTCAGATAACTGATTCTCTCATGTGTTTCAAAAAAAAAAAAGACAAAAAAGAAACTTCAGTGTTTCCATGTCAATGGATATGGTTATTTGCTCAGTTCTTTGGATCAAACAACTTTGTTGGACACATCCTACGAAAGGTGAGAACCTCAGAAGCTATTGCTTGATTAATTTATGGCATCCTTTCTTTCCTGATACATTTTAAATACTTGTTGCACCCGACATTGTGCTAGCATATTACTAAAGCTTAGCTACTATCCCCCTGGAAGATCAACTGATATATAGCAAGTCAAATACTCGGCAAAAGACGGGGATTTCTTTTTGTTATACGGAGTTATAAGATCTAAAAATGTCTTGTGTGCAAAATAGTCTAGTAATGCAGTCAAGTGTACTTATTTATCTGCAATCAAGGAAAAAAATCATCATCAAACAAGATTGTCTAAATGTTCTGTAAAAGGGCATATAACCAAAGATTGCAGTGCATATGACAATAATGCTATGCCTGTAAATAAGGGTACCATATGACAATAATGCTATGTCTGTAAATAAGGGTGTGATAATTACCATAGTGGAGTAAGATAATTGCTGGATGGTTAACTGTTAAAAATGTTAAATTCTCATTCTCATATTGCGCTAGTACTGCAGCTGTGAAATATATTAGGTAGTAGAAAGAACAACGATTAGGTTTGTTGTAGTCACAAAAGTTAAATACCTGGTAAAATTGTGGGCCTTTATTATAAAACTCATTAACATAAGGTCATGTGAGCAATTAATATTTCTAAAGTGTGGAACCCAAGCATTATGCTTGCAATTATTATGGAATGCTTAGCTATATGTGGTACTGTTCATAGAGTGCTTCAATTCTAAAGTTATACGATTGTTCTAAAAGTTAAGAATCAAGCTATATTGCATTTTTGTTTATAGCTGAAAATCTTAGCTTCAGTTTCCCGTGTTGCTATAGCAGATTAACCTTTCAGCACTTCAAATCATGTTTAAGTTACAGGTGATATTTTAAAATGGTAATCATAACAACTGTTATGCATTTATTATCTCCTTCTTATCACTTTCTCTACAATTATAAATAACTCAAATAAGCATGTGTTACCTCTCTTGGTGAATATTTTGATTAATCTGCTTACTGTAGAACCTCATGCATACCAAATATTACTGATTTTAAGAGTGGTGACACTTACAGCTCTCAAGTAGTATGTCATTGCATCTTTGAATAGCAATACTTAATTTTTGGGAGTGATTGGACTAATGGCGTGTTGGTATTGGATAACATATCTAGGAATAAATAGAGCTTTGTATATTGTTTGTTTAAACACTAAAAGAAACAGATCAAGATGGGTCCTAAAAGAGAATTTTTCTTTCCTACTTGCTAAATTAATCTTAGTCTCTGCCATTATTATTTGTTTTTCTCTTTTAAATTTGATGGTTATGTGGTTAACCACTTGGGTAGCTCTGAAAGTGTTATGCACTACAAATTTAAATACAAAGTTTTGAACCTGAAGTATATTACCCACTTTGCTATGGAGAAGGTAACCTATAGAATAAGATTGTTTCAAACAACAACAGAAAAGATAAAGTGTGGTTAATTGACTCTTGGAACGTAAAAGGCTTACATAACAAGCATAAAAGAAAATTACTCATGCATCTAGCATTTAAATCTGAAGCTATTGTGTTCTGTCTTCAGGAAACCCATATGTTAAAGCATGATTGGGATATAGAAAAAGAGAAAAAAGTGGATAAAAAATATTTACTTATCAGGCTGCAATACTAATTCTAAAGGTATTGCTAATTTATAATGACAATTGTATAATATGTTGGAGCATTTCTCCCCAGTCCTCCACTGAAAAAGGGCTCTTCAGCTCAGTCATACAAACCCCGTCAACAAATGTAAAATAAATAAATAAAATAAAATAAAATTCTAATCAAAAACTTTTTCCATCACTCCATTACTACACAGAGATCAGATGTTAAGGGCAGATGGTGTCTGGATCAATTAATCCTTATTTACAAAAACTGTTTTCTTTTTAAATTTATATGGTTCATGTATAAAACAACAATACTTTATTTTTGAAATTTACAATTTACTAGATAACTTCCCCAAACATCATTATATATTAGGTGGAGACTGGAATGTGCTGATTGACCCAACAGTAGACAGATCCATTAGAAGCAGGTCATATAATAATCAAGCCTCACTTGCCTTAGCTCACCTAATGTCTGATTTTAATCTTATTGATCCCTCATCAATAGATGGTTACATCCCATTAAAAGATACATTTACCTTTTATTCAAAATGCTACAACCCATGGTCAAGAAGTGACTTTTTCCTGATATCAGAATCTCTTCTGAAAGGATTAGTTAAATATTCATTGGAAAAGGGATTTTTCTCTGACCATTCTAAGATCACTCTAAAAATGCTATGGTCAAACACAGTCAACCATAAAGGATTAGGATGGAACTGGTCTTTGAACCCCAATTTATTGAAAAAGGAAGATGTGGTTCAAGAAATAACAAACATTTTAGAAGACTTAGCTAATAATCTAATAATTGTCAATATCTCCTATGATGTTCAGTGGGCTGCATGCAAAACCAAAATAAGGGGGTATTAATTCAAAAAGCCACATTTTATAAGAAACTGGTGAAAGAGAGGGAAGCTAAATTAGCAACATAAATCAATAAAATTGAAGAGAAACTTCAGACTACCCAAGACTCTAATTTAGAGTCCCAATTAAATATCCTACAAAAAAAGCTATATCAATTATACTATAAACCCTACACATTTCATAAATTGAAATCCTTGGCTTAATACTCTGAAGGGATGCAACCCCCCTTGAAAGCTTTAGCAAGATTAATAATTATCAAACAAATGGCTCCCAAAATATCTTTTATACAATATAAAGGTAAGTCATATAATACTAATCAGGAAATCCTAAATGCTTTTGTTAGGATTTACTCAGAAATGTATACCCCTCCTAATAATCAGACACCCAGCTTTGAATGTGAGGAATTTATTAACTGTCTCAACTTGCCAAAAATAAGTGATATGCAAAAAAGAATGCCTCAATGCACCTTCACAATTCAGGATTTTCAACAAGCTATAGGTAAATTGAAACCAGGCAAAGCCCCAGACCCTGATGGTTATACAGCAGGCTTTTATAAAACCTTTATTCAAAAGTTTTCAAGCATCCTCCTAAAAGTCTTCAACTATATTAAACAACATAGTACTACCGAACACTACCTAAGTAGGTCTAAAATGATCCTTATCCCAAAACACAACTCTAGTAAATCTAATCCATTTAACTATAGGCATATTTCACTAATAAATTTAGACATAAAAGTTATGTCTACATGGTCAGGAGAAAGACTTAAAAACGTCCTCCCAAAGAGCACATCACCTGGACAATCTTGTTTTATGACCAACATACCTTGGATAATACCCTAACACTAAACTCAATGATTCAACTCCTTAATAATGATAAAAACCCAAGATATGCCCTTGCTTTGGACATGACCAATGCTTTTGACAAAGTGAACTTGCAGTTTTTATTCAAAACACTATCCTATTTTGATCTACCTGGAGAATTCATTAAACTGATAAAGATATTCTATAATAATTCACACACCTATTTGTATATAAACAAAACAGCTTCAAATGCTATTAAAATATGAAATGGAACTAGGCAGGGCTGCCCTCTATCCCTTTATCTTTTAAATCTATATATTCAGCCATTATTTTTGCATATGTCTCAAAAAACATGTCATCATATCCCGACAATTATGAATACTAAAATAGCTTTTCCAGAGTCACTAACTATGAATTAAATCAACTCAAATCTCTTATTTTTCCAATCAATCCTCAGGACATAAAGAATCATATTTTCTTGAATTTGGGTTTGAAATAAAATAAGAATAACGTTTGAACATAATCACCAATCCATAAAGCAAAATAACCTTTCCAAAACCTGGGACATTATTTTACAAGATATGCATAGATGGAAGAAAATGAAATTATTACAGTTATCTAAAGCTGCAATTATAAAAATCCACATTTTACCAAGACTATTATATCAATTGAATGCTGCAAATGCTATCATTCCGAAAAAGTTTTTTTCAGAAAGTAAATGCAGAACTATCAAACTTTCTCTTGGCACCCAAAATTTGTAAGAATAAACTACTCAAAACATATTTAACCCAAAAAGAATGGGTGACTTGGTTTGCTCGACTTTCAGCTTTACTATGACATAATTTGTTCTAATAGAATTATACAAATCTCAGAACTTAAGCCTATTAAGAAATGAGTAGAATCCTCCCTGGGTTAAAATCTGGTATGAATATGCTAGAAGGACTAATATTAATCCAAAATCTCTTCCCTTTCTTAAATTAGAAAATTGTAAGAAGCCAAACCTACATCCCTTTCTAATGCATAAAATTAAAATATTCCAAAATTTAATAAAGACTTTAAACTTAAAAAAGCAGTAATCTGGTTACAACTGATATGTTTGAATCCAAATATTAAATTAAACAATAATATGATTATCCTAAATAGATACCCAATTATTAAAGACTGGTGCCTATGGAATGTTCAAAAATATAATGAGAAATCCATTGATCAAATTAGATTGACCTTTAACTTGAATAAAGTGTGTATTATTATATTAGGACAGATCAGATAATTCATTCCCTCTGTAGCATTAATCTCTGATCTCAGCAGTTTAGAAATCAATATTTATACAGCAATAATTAAAAACATATCCTATAAAAAAAGATGATTTCTAATGTCTATAAATTAGTTACCTCAATCAAGTATCAATCATCTCTTGTTTTTTCTAGCTATTAGGGTGAGATGAATAAGGAACTTACAGATGAGCTGAAATCCCAAGCTATCAACTCTAGTCTCAACCTAACTCCATTCAAAAACCTCATATATACACAACTAATGATTAACAATAATGCATACTTTACGTCAGTTAAACTTAATAAATTTAATCCTATTATCTCACCTCAGTGGCCTTGCTGCTCTCATATCAAAGCTGACCTGTTTCATAGGTTATGGAATTATAAATTCACATATAAACTTTGGTGCTCTCTGAAGCTGAGATTACAAAAAATGGGATATGAAAAATCAACGCTTTCTTGGGAATTTGCGATTTTTAACATTACTACCCCAAAACTACAAAAGCTAAAAATGCATATTCTAATAACTCTCTTCACATTAACCAAACTCTACATTACTCAAAATTAATTAGACCCCTCTAAGGTCTTTTGGACAAGCTTCAGAAACATGGCAATCAGATATATATCCTCACATAAGCTTATAACAAGGAATAGTAATAAACATTTGTGCTATCAAAGATATAGGAACCTTCACCTAGAACATATACTAAATGACTAAATTAGGCAATATTAGGATCTTATTGTACATAACACAAATAAACTTGCTGCCTTAATTTTAAATCTCTGTTGATGACATTATATAGATTCTTGTGTTATATATATTCTTTTTTCTCCTGTAATACAATATTATAAACCTGCTTGCTTTGTATATAGTGTATGTAAGTTTGTTAGAGTTTTTTTTTCTTTACTTGGTTGATGGTTTCTTACTTCTTTGTATGTTTGCTTGGTTGTTTTATTGTCTGAAACAACATTGAAACTGTTAACTATTAAATGCTCATGTTTTATAATATGAAAATAAAATAAAACATTCTAGAAAAAATAAAAAAATAATGACATATTGTATTCATTCAAAAACTCTTCGAGAATTCCTTAATAAGGAATCTAAAGTACTGGCCTTTGTGATACTGGCTAGACCTTTCAACTTTAACCATACACTAATTCATTTTATAACTGGCACAACTCGTTTATACTAATTGATTAATAGTTTCCTTGATGAGTTTTTGGCACATGTAATATTATTGTAAAGGATTATCTCTACTTTTTGAATTGTATCTGTATTGTTTGCATACTTTACTACAATGCCTTTTGTTAACCTTGTTATTTTGCATTTCCTTTTTGTCTGAAACCCTTTGCTGTTATTTATACGTTCATAGGTAGTTACTAGGCTATCAACCCAACAGCTAGTTTATGCTTAGTGAAGCTTATTCCGAATTTTCCAAAATATTGCTGATATGTGTCAATATTCCAAGGAATTTTACAAGGTATATTATAGGTTTGTACACATCACGCATTAACAGGTTGCCCCATGTCCATTAGGCACATAGGTCCCAAACCAGGGGTAAATTTGCCATTTTCCATTCATTAGTCCAAGTTATAATTTGTTAATTGTAATGCCTCCCTGATCTACTCGGTACCCAGTTTGTGAGTGAAAAGGGTTGGTAGAACAGATGACTTAACCAGTTATCCAAATTCAAATGAATAAAAATAAGTACATTTCTTTGGTAGGAATGCAGTTATGAACCTGAACTTCTTGTTTTTACACTGCACATTCTTATCAGAATCTGCTCAGTACTACATTCTAGAAGCCTCATGACTGATGCATCCTTGTTGTGGCATCATGTGAGATAATGAATTCCATGACTAACATTCTATGCAGAATTTTTTGTAACATGAAAGAAAAAAAAACTAGGAAGGTATATGTTTCTGTTGGTGAAATAAGTGTTGGGTTTCAATAGTCTGGTTTATCCCATAAATAAAGATAACTTGAACAAGTGTATTGTAAAATGGGCCCAAAATTTTCAAATGCATTTCCTAAGTATGTTAGCAGTACACTTATTTGAATCACATTATACTTTTGCTTAACAATTTGTAATAGTTCATCCACAGTGATTCCCAGAATTCACTGAAGATCTCTCCAGTAGTATCCCAAGGAGATAATTAATCTTCTTCATATGAATGATATATACTCTGCTATCATGCCATTCTGGATGTTTTGTAGGTATTACTTCTTTCTGACAGTTTTACTCATAATCTGTTTCAGAAAGTCCAGATTGGCTTTGATAATTCTAAACTAGAGCAGTTTTGTAGTAGAAATCAGAGTTGTTCTGCAATATAATGGCAAATGTGAAACTTAAGTTATATCATGGTATCTGAATCTCTTTATACATACCTTAGTATAGATGTAATATCCTTTCAGTTAAGGAACTTGTAGCTAGATGCTTTGCTGCACTTCATGAGTGAACATTTCCATTTTCTTTAAAAAATATGGAATTCTTCTGATGTGAATTAGGCTCCAAAGATGAGGGTAATATATCTATGCAAGCTGTGATAAGTCATAACCAATGAAAGGACTTTTTAGGTGACTGGCTGTAGATTGAGAGGTAAGCTCAAGCACATGAATAGCATCCATTCATTTTAGATAGTCATCTACCAGTATCAGGGATGCATCATTCTTAAATGGCTATACAAAATCCAAGTGAAAACTTGTTATAATTATACTTGGAAACTTCAATTACAGTGATGCAGATTACCTAGACAACTTCTTACACATGTTAGACGACAAAAACATTTTACATACATTCACAGTCTCTCAACTATTTTTTTTCAGCAGATTAACATTCTTCCCATTGTTTCATTCCATCAGTTCCAGGGTGACCTGCACAGAGTTCTGCATATTGAGTTTTCATAATCTTTCTCTTAACTCATTCTACTTGACATACAGCATTTTCTATGTAATAGTTAATTACTTTATAAAACAGTTTCAAATGTGCAATTAACATTTGTTGAATTGAGAATTGCCAGGCTTCCTTCACAAAATGTAATACTCGTAGTACTGTGTCAGACATTATTTGTCCTACTAATGTGCTTTAATGGGAGTTGGCTCTGTGCTATAAACAGATAGAACCTGGACCAGAGAGAGGCGACCTGGGTTAGTCAACGCAATAAGGTGCGAGCTTGTATTTAATGTCGGCTCACCAATTCTGTCAGGTTGTAGGAGATCTGGTCCACTTCTAGACAGACTGAGTAGGTATAGTAAGAGTATAGCTTATGTAATTTATTATTTCTGTCTCTGTTTACCTGGAAGTTCTGATTGGGGTTTATCTCATTTTCATTGGAGGCCTGGGGAGAAAAGCTGCACATATTAGATAAGTACATTCAAAGGGCAAAAATGACATTTTATAAACTACATTGAGTTTACACGAACACCCAATTATATGACTACATCTAGAACACATTAAATAACATACAGTAGCCTATGAATTTAAGGAAATTCATTTTTTTTCATGCGGTAGTCAGTTACAGAGAAATTACACAGATAGACATCAAATATATTATGTAATGCATGATGGTTATTTAGTCAGTTTATGTACCCTCAAAAGGACCACACTTAGTATATCATTACACCTCTCTCTCTCCAATGTGTCTACTATGCATTTGCATAATTTTATGCAAACAAACATTTTTTATTGTTGACCTATTTAACTATATAAATGTAAAATTGTTACTTAGCTTCTTTTTAATGCAACATTAACTTTATGCATGTAACCCAACATATGTGAATCTTTTTGCTATAACTGTTATTATATCAATATTGTTTAAAATTGTACTTGTTTAAAATGTACTACTGGAGCTTTTCTCCTCGGGTCTCTACTGAAAATGGGCCACAAGCCCAATTGGACAAACCCGGTTAACAAATGTCAATAAATAAAATAAAATAATAAATACTGTTCTTATCAGTATGACGTATAGAGAAGGGTAGCAAAGGCAACAAGGGATTTAACAGGAGCTAGAACTAAAAGGACAAGTGGTTATATTAAACATTAGGTAGATTGACGTAGAGCATTGTATAGACCTGTATTAAGGAAAATAGAGGTAGTGGTAATTACCTGGGAAATGAAAGTTTTGTAGGAGAGAAATTAGGTAGAGGGTAGAGTGGCAGTCTGTAGAAGAACAGTGTAAATGACGGTTGTGGGAGAATATACAGTGAGATTTCTTAGTGATAGAGACATAAACTTGAATGTGTAAGATTAGGGTACAGAAAGGTTAAGTAAAGGGGTATAACTTTGTTGGTGGAGTTTAGGTTGAGTATGGGGGGGGGTATTAAGCCTGGGGTAGTACGTGAGCAAAGTCAGTTATTTAGCAGCTGTTTCTTTTGTGATGTTTTGAAGCCATGCAGTGTGTTTGCTGTCTTATTTCAAGGGGATTTGGTTCCAGATTTTTGCTACCTAGTTAGAGTGCAGTCAGTCTCCTGCATTGTTATTTGATTTTCTGATGGATAGAAAAGCTTTGTTGTTGGATCATAGGGCTCAATTAGTGGTACATGGTTATAGTATTCTGTGAAGAGCTAGGTACTTTTCTGGGAATTTATTAGTTTGTTGGCTATAATAAGTTGAGGGTAGTTGAGGTATTTTTTATGTTCTAGTCAGTTAAGGCCTTTTAGTGCTATGCAATGGTGGATTTTGTGAAGATTATTTGTAGCAGATTTTGCAAATTTGTTATAGGCTCTCTCTAGTTTATTTCTGATGGTTAGATTAGTAAAGATGGGTGAGGCATAGAATAGGGATGGAAGCAGATTATCAGTGCTTTTTTTTTTTTTTTTGAGTTATTAGTGAGGAATTTCCTAGCCCTGTAGAGGAATCCTGGTTTCCAGTTTGTGTTTTGATGGCTAGTAGTAGGTGTTGGTCATGTCTGAGATTATCATCAAGCATTATTCCAAGGAGTTTTGCCTGTGTGTCATATTCTATTTTTGTTTTACTGGCTGATAGGATATGAAAATATTGTTTTTTGTTTGAATAGTTTCTAGAGGTGAAAAGCCTAACCCATATTTTTTTGGCATTTAAGAGCAAGTTTGAGCTATCTAGCCAGGATTATATGACTAGAAAGGCCTTTTGGGTGTTTTTTAGGCTAGCGCTTGGACTGTGCAGATGAATCGCATTATCTGTATTTTTGTACCAGGTTGGCTTGTTTGATGGCAGAGTGTAGATATGTGCAACATATTTGCAACTGCCTCACCAGAGCTGCAGTAGTCTTCTAGGGCAGCATGTGCAATAGTCTCCATGCACACTCTGGAGGGAGATGGCATTACAAAACAAATCTTTGGCTAGTGAGCATGTCAGCTCCCAGGGCAGGGCTTGGACCTGTTAAGCAGAAAATGCTGATGGGTACCTGGATAAAAGTTCCTTGCAATTGTTTCTTGCTTTAATGATAAATGCAAAGGAACTTAAGGACATGGTAAATAACACAAAAATTATCACTAGCACTGTTATAAATTCTTAAAAAGTACAATTTAAGCAGGTAAATTGTGCTTATCTGCACAGGTTGGAAAAATCTCAGGCATGGAAGCCAAGTGTATGGAAGATCTCCAGTTGCCAGAGGGCTAATGACTGACTGACTTGTATTATAGATAATTTCTTAAGATCAACAAATAATGTTAGTGAATGTTTATATCCAGCGACCAACTTAAATTTGATAGCCTAGAGATATTGATGGAATTTTTCTTATTGCAAAAATTAGCACAACTTTTCCCATTTTGCTCTCAAAATATTTTTTCCTCATTGCAGAAAGGCTTCATAATGGTAACTGATATTTCATCTACAGAGGCCATGGGGTGTGTAATTGCTGCTCATCTCCAGAAGATAGTGCTGAAACGTAAGGGTATGAGCTTTTAATGAGCTGTGTATCTGAACTCAACCTGACAGTGCTTCCAAGGTAAGTCTGAAAACTTTACAAACAATGGAGATGAAATCAATCAATTCTCCATTTCTGGAGCACTGACCAGTAATAGTCATGGGTGGTAAAATGTTAAGCCTGCAAAGTAAGTGATACATTTTTCATAACAACTTATCGATGTATGAATAACTGCAGTAAACATAAGATTAATGACTAAGTCCTAGAAAAATTAAGTAATAATTGTTTTTGTCATTCCTAGCCATTGAAGCCTGGTTGTCAGACTTTCAACTAATTCTGAATCCATACAAAGTAAAACTCATGTCACTAAAACTGAGGGCTGCAAAACTCTAATTCTATATATATTTTTTAAATTGTATTATACATTTTATTAGTACAAACAATGAATCTTTTAAAATCTTTTAAAATGTTTTTAACATTTACTATTTTGTTAAGGAAAATGTTTTCTATTTTAAGATGTATTATCAATTCATACCACTAGATGGCTTCACTACCTTATTTATTTAAATACATCTTTTGTGAAAGACAGTATTTAAGTCATCAAGTTTATTAATTACAATTAAAGTATTTTTATCATGTTTTTAATATACAACTTTTACATGATGAGTTTAGTTATTGTAGAAGTTCAAATCTTTGTATTTTAACTGTATTTTAACTTTATGGCTTTTAGGCTCAAAAATGTCTATGTATTCTTACACTTTAAGCACTTTACAATACGATTGGTCAATGCAGTGGTGACAGAATTCAAATGGTATATAAAAACACTAATTAAACAATATGGCCAGTATTACTGATGAAGTTGGGGACGAAAACGTTTGTTGGATACGTTATGGAGTGCATTTTCTTGTGATCAGCGTTTATCTGGAGTGTTGAAGTGTCTTTGTGGCTGCTTTTGGAATAAAGCATTTACATACTTTCCAGGATCAGGATTTATTTGTGCTTGGTACAGTGGTTTTCTACCTTTACAAGTTCGCTTACCTTTCCACTTGCTCGTTGATTTTTTATCAGTTTGTATATGGAGCAAACACCGAGCGCAGATCAGGGTCCTAGGAGTTCTGAGACAGGCGAGATGCGTACGTTGATTGGACAACTAACGCAATTGATCGGCCTACTGACGCCGCTAAGCCAATCATTTGTCACGCTCGCCTCTTCCTTACAGCTACCAGGAAACCAGGAAGCTATACAGAAAGTTGTTGGTACGAGGGAGAACACAACTGACAATTCGAAACAAGTAACTGTAAATGTAGAAGAAAGCGATATTTGCGACAACAGCCTAGAGGGTTTTCCTCACATTACTGTGGATTTTACAAATACTAACACCAATGAAGCCGAAGGCGTGGCGGCAAGACCGAAAGTTCAAAGAAAACAGCACCATGGTGCTAGGGACAGACAAAACAACATTCCAGGTACACAGAAATTGGTTTCTGAATGTTTGAATGCTAAATATGGTTTTAGTTTGGAGCATGGCTCCACTAAATACAGCGCTACTTTTTTCACATTGTTAAATGACCTGGAATTTTTTCTAACCAAATATAAGACTTTGGACATTGACAACGATTATCTTAAGCACTGCATTTCTCTCAATATTGTTCCCAAAGGCCTAAGGGACTGCAAGTACCCTAATAATGTTATAGAGGGGTCTGATTTTTGCAATGAATTAACCTCTATCTTTGACAATTGTGGGTTCAATATAATGAAAGCTATTAATAAAAACAATGCGAGATTAATGGAAAAGTTGCAATATGACATTGAAAGTATTAACAAAGCCATTTTAAATGATTTGTTGTATACAGTTGAAGCTAATAGAGTGAAATATCAGGGTGTGTTTAAAAATGTTGATGCAAAGTGTAAAGAGGTACAAAACAGAAAGATAGGTAAAATCAAAAGGGACGAAGAAGAGTATAAAACCAACACACACTACCCAAAACCAAAAACTACATTTAGGAATAGTTATGGTAATTGGGGTAGGCAAGAGAGACATGATTGTGATTGGGGGGAACATGAATATGAAGAAGAACAAGAACAAAATTTTGAACCAGAGGAATACCCACCCCTACGAAGATCAGATAGACTAATGAACCAAGGCAAAGTCTATTATAATTCAAAAAACTACAGGGGGAGGGGGGGAGGCAATTTCAGACGAGATAACAGACTTGGAATTAGTTGATGGTATTACCAAAGACATGTTTACTTTTACCTATGATGGTTTCAACATTTTCAACTATTCCAAAGTCAGTATAGACAAATCCTGGTTTGACTTATTTTCAAAGGGATTCACCTTTATTCCCACCCAAAAAATGGACATATTTAAACTACTGATAGACATAAAGTTATTCATTCGGAAAAAGAATTTAGAATTGTTCTTCAAAGGTAGAAACCTAGATTGTGATGTTAATCAATTGAAGCGTAATAGTACATTCAACCCCCCCCACACACCCTCAGCTCAGAAATTTCGAGCTAAAATTGGAAAATGAAATTAGAACTAATTTAACAACGAAATATTTCCATTCTAATTTAACATACGATGAAAAGAATACCTTAAGAACTATTAGCAATAATCGTGATCTAAGGGTTATGAAACCTGACAAGGGTGGGGGTGTTGTTGTAATGGAGACAATACAATACAAAGGAAAAATGCTGGAGTTGTTAAATGATTCAGAAAAATATACTAGGGTCTCCATCAATGAGGTCAATATTCCCTACAGAAAGATTCAGGTCTTATTACATGACATGTTGATGGAAGGATCTATTGATCAAGGTACTTATAGATACCTGGTGGTTGAGAAACCAAAAATCCCGTGCATCTTTGGGATCCCCAAAGTGCATAAAAACAGCCGTGATCCACCGCTTAGACCAATTGTGTCAGCTGAGGGCTCAATAACAGCCCCTTTAACGAAATTTGTGGATCACAAAGTCAAAAATATTCTAGAGGGCTGTGACAATATTTTGAAAGATTCATGGGATCTCTTGAGGAAAATTAAGCCTACCTTATATACTGATAATGTTGCCTTTGGCACAATGGATGTTATTGACTTATTTGGATGCATTCCTCATGACACAGGGTTACATTGGTTTGAGGAAAAGCTAGTTGCAAGCAAAAGGTTGACTCACACAGATTTTAGAAACACCTTAACCTTGATGGAAGTAGTATTAAAAAACAATTTTATCTACTTCCAAGGAGAATATTTTAAACAAGAAAAAGGCGTTGCAATGGGTGCACACTGCGCCCCAGCCTATGCCAACATCATTATGGCATATTGGGAAGAAAAATATCTTCTAAATTCCCCACTTTTAAATGAATGTGTTTTATATACAAGGTTTTTGGATGATCTATGCTTTTTCTGGAAAGGGAGTAAGGAACAATTTTCGAACCTTTTTGTCTATTTAAACAACACCTCTAGTTTTTTAAAATTCACTAGCAATTTTGACATTCAAGAATTGAGATATCTAGATGTTTGTATTGGGAAGAAAGATGGATCCTTCATATCACGCATTTACAGAAAGGACACCTTCTCTAATTCTTACTTGCATTACACCAGTTGCCATCCAGCCCACCAGAAGAAAGGGGTAGTAAAAGGGCAACTGGTGAGGCTGAGTAGGATGACTTCGGACAATGAAGTTTTCTTTGAAGAAAGCAATTTTTTTAAGGAATCTATTTATCAAGAGAGGGTATCCATTAGAACTTTTTAACAAAGTGATGGATGAAGTAAATATTAAAAGAAGTGATTCTTTTGCCCCTATTTTGGGCAAGGATGAGAACTTGGTTTTAGTTGAACAGCGTGAACAGAAGAAGGGAGAGAATAGGTCAGGACTTATTACCACCTTTTGTCAACAATCAGCATTTTTAAGAAATATTTTCTCTAGAGAATGGAATAGCTTTTCCAAATTTTCTGATTTAGAACATATTTTTGACAATGATCCATCTTACATTTACCGTAAAGGTAAAAGTATTAAAAATATTTTGGAGGCAGGTCAGAAAACGAATTCTATTCACAACAGTAACAGATTAAAGAAAGGACTATACAAATGTGGAAAATGCAACTATTGTACACACTTAATTTGTGGAGACACACTTTATCTAAAAGCGAGAAACATGACTTTACATCTTAACACCTTCGCCAACTGTGACACTATAGGAATCATATATATAGCTATTTGTAAAAAATGTTCCTCCTTCTATGTGGGCAAGAGTGAGAGAAGGCTCAGGCAGAGAATATATGAGCACCTATATGATGTCAGGGTAAGAAATTAAAAAAATGCCCTTAGCAAGCATTCAACAAAATGTGAGACCCCTGGATATCAGTTTTTTATTTTGGAGGTTGTCCCCACCAACCCCAGAGGTGGCATGTGGGAAACACTTATTGAATACAAAGAATTGTATTGGCAACTCCTTCTTGATGCAAATAGGAATTTAGGGCTCAATGAAATGGTGTCGATAGCCCCAGTATTAAAACTGAGGGCTGCAAAACTCTAATTCTATATATATTTTTTAAATTGTATTATACATTTTATTAGTACAAACAATGAATCTTTTAAAATCTTTTAAAATGTTTTTAACATTTACTATTTTGTTAAGGAAAATGTTTTCTATTTTAAGATGTATTATCAATTCATACCACTAGATGGCTTCACTACCTTATTCATTTAAATACATCTTTTGTGAAAGACAGTATTTAAGTCATCAAGTTTATTAATTACAATTAAAGTATTTTTATCATGTTTTTAATATACAACTTTTACATGATGAGTTTAGCTATTGTAGAAGTTCAAATCTTTGTATTTTAACTGTATTTTAACTTTATGGCTTTTAGGCTCAAAAATTTCTATGTATTCTTACACTTTAAGCACTTTACAATACGATTGGTCAATGCAGTGGTGACAGAATTCAAATGGTATATAAAAACACTAATTAAACAATATGGCCAGTATTACTGATGAAGTTGGGGACGAAAACGTTTGTTGGATACGTTATGGAGTGCATTTTCTTGTGATCAGCGTTTATCTGGAGTGTTGAAGTGTCTTTGTGGCTGCTTTTGGAATAAAGCATTTACATACTTTCCAGGATCAGGATTTATTTGTGCTTGGTACAGTGGTTTTCTACCTTTACAAGTTCGCTTACCTTTCCACTTGCTCGTTGATTTTTTATCAGTTTGGACATGGTAAATAACACAAAATTTATCACTAGCACTGTTATAAATTCTTAAAAAGTACAATTTAAGCAGGTAAATTGTGCTTATCTGCACAGGTTGGAAAAATCTCAGGCATGGAAGCCAAGTGTATGTGAGATCTCCAGTTGCCAGAGGGCTAATCTGAATGGCTTGTATTATAGATAATTTCTTAAGATCAACAAATAATGTTAGTGAATGTTTATATCCAGCGACCAACTTAAATTTGATAGCCTAGAGATATTGATGGAATTTTTCTTATTGCAAAAATTAACACAACTTTTTCCATTTTGCTCTCAAAATATTTTTTCCTCATTGCAGAAAGGCTTCATAATGGTAACTGATATTTCATGTACTGAGGCCATGGGGTGTGTAATTGCTGCTCATCTCCAGAAGATAGTGCTGAAACATAAGGGTATGAGCTTTTAATGAGCTGTGTATCTGAACTCAACCTGACAGTGCTTCCAAGGTAAGTCTGAAAACTTTACAAACAATGGAGATGAAATCAATCAATTCTCCATTTCTGGAGCACTGACCAGTAATAGTCATGGGTGGTAAAATGTTAAGCCTGCAAAGTAAGTGATACATTTTTCATAACAACTTATCGATGTATGAATAACTGCAGTAAACATAAGACTAATGACTAAGTCCTAGAAAAATTAAGTAATAATTGTTTTTGTCATTCCTAGCCATTGAAGCCTGGTTGTCAGACTTTCAACTAATTCTGAATCCATACAAAGTAAAACTCATGTTATTTCACCCCACCACATCTAGTTTCCCTCCTTCATTCCAGATACATTCTGTAGAATAACAGGTGTGTTGTACCTTTAAGAAGCATTTCCAAGATCTATTTGTGCATATAAAAAACAAGCATGTGTCAGCTTCAATGCCATTTTGAAGGTGTAGCCATCATGTTACCATCCATGTGCATGATAGCTAATCTGTTTATAAGTTAAAGTTACTTAATCACAGTTATGATGTGTTTACATGCAATAAAGCTGCTTGAACAAGAACCCATGATGCGTCCTTATTTTATCCTGACCTGATGAACTTGGTGTCTGAACCAGGATTGCAAATACTATTCTTCAGAGCCATGAGGTACAGAGGTAATAGCAAATGCAAACTTAAAGAACCAAGAGCAAACAAAGGGCCAGAAACAAGTTAAAGTTAAAGAGAACACATACGAATGATTTATTTATTAAAAGAGGTTAAATGGAGGATTACAACGGCGCAAAACGTATTGTTAAGCAAATGAATAGCACAGAAACATTTATTAAGTCGACAAAAGTATAAAAGAGCTCATTAATCAGATGAAATGTTTGAAACCAAGTTCTTTGATAAAACAAGCATTAGAAAAGTATATAAAGGTTTCAGAATTACCTCAGAACTGTAAAACGAGCATGTTTAAAGTAAAATGAGCATGTTTTGAGTTATAATGAACACAAAAAATTATAATGGGCATGCAAAGAGATTAAATGAGCAAAACAAATATAGCACAAGGGCATAAAAGGCACATGAAGAGATTCAATGAGCAAAATGACTGTAATAGAAAGGGCAGAAAAGGGCACACTGAGTATAAATAGATGAAAGGCAACTGCATGTGTTTTGGCAAATTCCTGTGTTTTGGCGCAAATTACTACTTTGTATTGATTGAAGCCTTGAATAGCAGAGTATCTGGAATTGAATGGACTTGCTGAACATGCAGTACAGAGTGCAAAGTAATTACTTGAAAAGTCAAAGCGTAATACTGATGCTTTTTTGAATTTACTCAATCTCAGAAACATACCCCGTGACAATATATTTGGCTCACCTGCTCAGAAAATTCTGTCTAGGCAAACCAGAACAACATTGCCTATCAGTTCTAGTTTATTGAGGCCTAAAACTAAGAACAATCAAGCCATCAAAGCCCAGTTATCTAGAAAGTATTTTTTCCAAAAGTCCAGCTATGACAAGTCGAGCAGATTTCTTCATCCATTGGAAAAGGAGAGACTTTGAGGATACAAATGGCAAAAGGTATCAACCGGATTGGTCAAGTAATGAGTATTTGTGCAGACCTGAGATCCTATTTTGTTAAATTTGAGGGTGTGGAGTACGGGAGAAATTGCAGACAGCTTCCTCCTGTAGCAAAACCAATGTTGCAGCATCGTACCTGTGATAAAGACTCTAACTCTTAAAGCAATCTAGATGACATTCTTGTTCCAGAACATGTCTGACTCCTGATACTGTTCCTACAGATGATTCCAATATTCCTAAGCTTGAACAATCAGCAGACACAATCCCAGATGCTAAACCAGATCCCAAATTTTATGTCACATGATATGGCCACATTTCAAAGCCAAGTGTGAAATCACAGCAACTTGAACATAGTTGTATATATGTATCTAGTTTCTATAATTGCATGATGAAAATCATTTCTATGTAAATTGCTATTTCATTGCTATCAGTGATGATGTCTAACTTATTTTCTCAAAGAGGGAGGATGTAGAATAACAGGTGTGTTGTACCTTTAGGAAGCATTTCCAAGATCTGTGTGTGTGCATATAAATACCGAGCATGTGTTAGCTTCAGTGATATTTTGAAGGTGCAGCCAGCATGTTAACATCCATGTGCATGATAGCTAATCTGTTTATAAGTTAAAGTTACTTAATCTCATTTATAATGTGTTTGCATACAATATAGCTGCTTGAACAAGAACCCACAATGCTCACTTGTTCTATCGGGTCTATATTAGATCAGCGAATGTTTAAAAAAGTGAATGCTGATTGATCGACCTTATGTAAGCGAAAGCTTACAATCTCGAACTGTCAGATCAGCGATTTTTTTTCCTAGGGAAAAAAAAATCACTGATCCAAAACGCAAACACACAGCACAAGCACACCAAACAGAAATCCACACACATACATCTAAAATCTTACACCTAACCCTACACTAAACTATGCACACACCACTAACTATCCACTTACCTTAACCCAAACCCTAACCCTAAGGTCCATCATTGTCGCACACTCACCTCACCCACTCCCTAATCCTAACTCACCTAAACCCACCCTAACCCTCACATTCACACAATCACACACTTACCTGAATCCGACCTGTAACTTTCCACCACAGCACTGAAAATACCGAAGCAACAGAAACGGACAACCAAATTCTTTCCCTAGGAAAAAATTTGGGTTTCTGTTGCTTCGATATTTTGAACATTCGCTTAAATAAGTTTGATCAATCAGCATTTGCTTGTTTAAGCATTCGCTGATCTAATATAGACCCGTTCTATCTTGACCTGGCAAGTGACACATTCTACCAATAATACCATAACATCAACTGTAGATCAAACAAACATATTAGGTATGCTAATCGACAACAAATGAATATTTGATCTTCACCTTTCAGACTCTGTAAAAAAGAACTAGGTGCCCTGTACAGACTCAAACCATTCCTTACAGTCACCACTAGACAGGCTATTGGAAGAACTCATCTACTCCACATGTTGCTATGTGCTTCCCCAGTCTTTACCAATTTAAAGAAAATTGATCTGGTCATACTTAAAACCTGCTACAATAAAATTGCTAAATTCCCCACTAACTCTCCCCACAGGTCAAACCACTATACTATACTGCCTTGTAACAACTCAGTTGGCTAGAGCTACCCCATCATGTAAACTATACATAACGTCTTATGATACATACAGATGACAAAAAAAAAACACTGCAAGGATCAATAACTTAGTCAATACAGGGCACTATGAAAAACAGGGAAAGACAGGAAGAACACTATCAGGATGGCATCAAGGTCACTGTCAGGGGAAAACTGATGAGTACAGAATAAGGGCAACTGAGGAGCCATAGAATGAGCAAGTTAAAGCAGAGAAGGAAGCTAGATGAAGCAATCCATTGTAATATTATAAGCATCATTGAAAGTATTGTTGCTGCTATTGTAGTAAACTGTTAAGCTCAGCAAGTAATGTTAGTAAATGTTTACGGTTATTGGTTAACAGTTTCATAGGTAAGTACTTAGGCTAGCTGCTCTTATGGGCCATTTTAAGCCTAGCCAATTTCCCTTTCTGTGCTTGAAATAATCTATCACATTTAGTTATAGATTGGCCTTACCAATCCCATGGTCGTAATGAGAATAACTGGGATCATACCATAGATAATTTGAAGGAACTCATGTATGCGATAAAGCATTTAGGAGCTGTCTCTGTCCATCAGTAGTACAGGAGGCAGTCCTGGAATAAACTTTTTGTATCCCATCTATAGATCTAAGTTACTTTTGAATATGGGCAGGGATGAACTTTGACTTATGTGGATGGGGAGTTTGTTCCAGAGCAGTGCTATTCTCTGTGACTTATACCTGACCATCCAAGCCATTCTGTTTATGTTGCAGAAGAGGTTGAGATCCCTAGACTGAGTACTTCTGATGCCATCTGACTTGCTTGTGTGTAGTAAATCCATCAGTAATGAATTATAGCTCAATTTTGAATTCCCTATGTCATCAGGAATACTTATGTCATCTGACATCACTAAGTTCGGATCGCACCTACTTTAACAATGGGTTAATAATGGTGTACTGTTGCAGCATACACCTCCACAGTCAACACAGCCAGATTGTGGACAAATGTGGCAGTATGCTGAGCAACGAATTAGGCCTCCACCAGCAATATCAATATCCCATCACTTGTCTTTCTCTCCTCAGTTACTATAAACACTGCACAAACCTGTCACTGCACTTATTATTTTCTTCTTTGATTTTACAATTATCACAGAAATTTGGACTTTATTTAAAACTCTTATGTCAGATTTGCAGAAAAAAAACACTGACAGACATTTTCTAAACAAAAGAAAATTCATATTGAAACTGGACAGCATGAGAAACAGTAGACTTTTGTTCCCTTGAACATCATGTTTAGTAAGAATGCACTTGGCAACACATAAAACTGTAAGAGATGTGCTGAGATTCATACAGTATATAGCATATAGCATATAGTGAAGTACAAATTAGTGTCTATGGGAAGAGTGCAGGAATTCAAAAGACAAATATGTAACACATTTGCTAACATCCTGGTGCAGCCAACCAGAAGCAAGTGTCTGTTTTCAAGAACAGCCCAGGAGTATGGTATGGTGAAGTAAGTTGGCACTCACATAGAAGATAAATGAAAGCTGGGAGAATCAAACCATGTGCTACAGGAAGCAGCTCTTTAACAACTCATAACCTTACTTGTCTGCACCAAGTGCTAGATGAATAATCATAGCCCAAAACATTTCATTTCATGTGTGTGCCTACAGAAAACTAAATAAAATGTATTCATAGTTAAAATATTAACATTAAACTCATAGACTTCATGCTGTCAGATTGGTTGACAGCTAAATAATAAACAAATAAAGAAAAATTGCACAAGACGCTAAAGATAATCAGAAGGCCTTCTTTAGTTATGTCAGGAACCCGGGTAGCAACTCCCAGATATGCTCTGAGTTAGTGCAAAATGACAAAGAATACACTGAACCCACAGACATTGCCAACATCCTGGCAGACAGGTTCAGTGCAAACTCCCCCCCCTTCCCCCCAAAAGAGCAAATGTCTATCCCAACAGAGTGTAGCCTCCCTGGCATCACAGATGCACAGGTGAGAGCTGCCCTCTCCAAAGCAAAACACACAGCATCAATGGGACCGGACGGTGTCCCGGGCTGCGTCTTACATGAGCTCCAAGAGGAACTGAACCCTAACATAAAGTCACTGTTCAATCTCAGCCTTACTACAGGATATGTACCCAAGGAATGGCGTACAGCAACAGTGGTCCCACTCCACAAAGGTGGTGCCACAACGGACCCCGGAAACTATCGCCCTATAAGTATGACTAGCCTGGTCTGCAAAGCTATGGAGCGTATCATCATGGAACTCATAAACAAAGACATTGGGAACCTCCAAACACTGGATCCTACCCAATTCAGCTTTGTTAAGGGCAGATCTTGCCTCTTGAACCTGGTCGACTTCTTTGAAACAGTCACCAAGGCCATAGATGAAGGGAAGGTAGTCCACACAGCCTACCTGGACCTCGCAAAAGCCTTCGACACAATACCCCACTCGGGCATCATAAATAAGCTCACCAGCTTAAATATCAACCCCTATGTCACAAGATGGGTAGCAAACTGGCTCAGGGATAGAACCCACATGGTCAGAATTGCAGGTGCCATGTCAGACTCTAAACCAGTTACAAGTGGCGTCCCACAAGGTTAAGTCCTGGGACCTCTCTTGTTCAGTACAGGCTAACATGGGAGGACTATGGCTGACCAAGTTCGCAGATGACTGCAAACTGGGTGCCATAATCGACTCGCCAACTGACACAAGCATCCTCCAAAAGGGTCTCACAGAGATGGATAACTGGTGCCAGAGCCATGGCCTAAAGCTAAATGCCAAAAAGTGCATAGTCATCCCCTTTGGGAAAAACAAAGTGCCCACAAATTACCACATAGGTGATAATCCATTAAGTACAGAAGAAGTAATTAGGGATTTGGGGACCCAAGTAGATAGCAATCTCTCCTTTGACAATTACGTTGCCAAAGTGGTTAGAAAGACCTTCTATATAGCCCACCTTATCAAGAAAGGGTTCACATGTAGATCAAGAGAGGTCATTGTGACCCTCTACTCATCACTCATCAGGCCCATAATTTAATACAATGTCCCATTTGGGATGTACCTTACCCGACACCTGCAGCAACTGGAAAGACCCCAAAAGTACCTCACCAAGAGGATCAAGAGACTCAAACAGATGCCCTACGCAGTTAGGCTAAAGAAACTCCAGCTCTACTCAGTTGCTTACCGCCTACTCAGAGGCGATCTGTGCCTGACGTGTAAAGCCATGTCCAACCCAGAATTAATGGACATGCTCCACCTCAGGAAATCCAAATCCCTTAGAGCTACACGTTCCAGGGACTTAAACCTCAGCACAGAAATAAATAGGACATGCTGGAGGGACAGATTCATATCCCAGAGGCTCCCCTCACTCTGGAACAAAATCCCAATCCATGTTAGGCAGAGCCCCTCAATGACCCTCTTCAAGAGAAATCTTGACGAATGGATGGGAGATTGTAGATTTAGCCCTGGGATCTCTTCTATGTCCCTAGACAGAGGCACAGTAAACTAACCTTAAAAGGGCTATCTTCTGTGACCTACTATACAGAGGCACAGTCAACTAATCTAAAAGGGTGGCAAAAGCCAAACACACTCTGGCTAGGCTTATAAATGCCCTAGTGCAGATAGCCTAGTATAAACCTATGAACCTATGAACCCTGTCAAAATTAAACAGAATAAGGAAACCAAGGATCATATCCAAAGAATACAGCTGATATGATGATGTTCCTGTTTACTGCCATTAATTTCCTTTCTTTAGACCACAGATACTCTGATTCCTGGGCAGTTACTATACTTGCAGTTCAGGGCACCAATGAAGAGCTTAGCCCACATTTCCAGTTGCCTCAAAGCACTGAGTAAGTGACTTACTCAAGGGCAGGGCAGGGTATAAACATGAGTCAAAATTAGAAGCATTCTGCAAAACTGGAGACAGATAAGAGCAGACTACTATAAATCCCTTTAAAATTTAAGAGAGCAACAGGTTTTGCATCAACATGTTTTATGAACCTCATAATTTTGAAACTATATGACTCACACTGACAGACTGTAATCTTCAGTGAATTACCAAAGAAAGAAAGAAAGAAATAAAGGCTGGCAGTTGGTGTGAAGGATTAAGACTTTGTCTCCTATTATTAAGTTATAAGGTTTAATTTTGTGTGACTTTGAGCAAGTAACTTAACTAGAGAATACCCCCTAAATGAAGCATTATACACACACACACACACACACACACACACACACACACACACACACACACACACACACACACACACACAAACTGAGTACCTCAGCTATCTGTGTGGTGTTTGTGTATAATACCATAAAAAGAAAAAAAATTCCATTTCAAGGTAGCTGCTTGCTTCTTTCAAATTGTATGCATTAATTTTGGAAATGTGTGCATGTCCAATTGCATGCCTATTCTGGAAGTGTGCAATGCATGTGCAATCTGCTGCACACACTCACACAGAGCAGACCTTAAAATAGAGTTAAAAGAAAACAGAGTTAAAAAGAAAAAAAAAAATAATGTCACTCACATGGCTATGCCACAGAGCCAACACTGACCCCTAGGTCATTGTCTAGGTCACCTTGTGCTGGAGTCCAAATAATCAACTGAATTCACATTCTTTAATAGGATTTTCATTATATTCAGAAAAGTAAATGTAAAACTTGCACCAAATTGTTCACTGTTATGCAAAAAAATAGACCCTGTGAACATTATCACTCAAAGGCATTGTGGTTTTATACTGAATATGTTTTAGAATCATTAAGATAGACTTGTTAATAAATAGCAAATTCAAACATAGCAGGTTTTTATACAACATAAGGCATAACAGTAAATATGAATGGCACTATATTAAAATTAAGCCATTCAGATTTGTATTTAACATGAGAAAGTTGCACAAAATAAGAAGAGTTAATAATTGATTTGACCAGTGACCAGATATTGTGCATAAAACATCATTACTAAATGATAATTAAGAACTGATAATACATCAAAGGCATTATTCTTACCATAAAAATGAACCTTTGATAAACAAAATACAGAGAAAACAAAATAAGCATATGTTTTCAGCATCACACCCTCACCTTCTGACATAAGTAACAGATATTTATTGTATTATATAGACAAGTTTCTTTTCACTTCTTCTTTGTAGGCAGTCACAATTATTTTTCTTCATTTTCCCATTCTGTGGGGTAAATTTATTTCTCTAAGGAAAAACAGTTAACTACCCATATTTCTTGTTGTGAAACTACACTTTTTTATCAGAATCTAGTCAGTACTGTATTCTAGAAAAATGAATGTACATACTTCTCTCTGCTACAGTAGTCTTTTGCCTAGGATACATCATCAGGCCAGCTTCACAAAGTTATGGCTCCCTCCCACACTCTCACTTTGACTGCTGATTGGATAGCCCAGAGCAAAAAATCATCAATCAGCAGTCAGAGTGAAGAAATCTTCTGTAGTTTCCTACTGCCTCAAGATGAGGCAACTCAGATGTTTTACAGGAGCAGCAGACAGTCGGCCATGCAAATTCATTTCTGCAGATAAGTCCCCCAAGGTAGCATTTCCACACAATAATCATTGCATTTTTAAGAAAATAAAATTTATTCTATTTTGTGCCAAAGTCTTTCTCCTTAAAGAAACCCAGTATTTTTTCACAATATTGGACATTTCGTATTAGGAGTTGATATTTTTAGCTAAGGGCTTATTTAGTGATTTAGGAGCTTTATTTGTGGTAAAAATACACTGTTTATGTAAATGTTTAGTTGCTTTATGAGAAATGAAGGGACCAGGACGTGTTTTATGCAGTCAGAATACATTTTGAATGTATTTAATGTTTGTGTATACTTCAAGAATACTTACCTCTTTCATTTGCTGACAATAAGCATTGTAACCAAATGCTTTACTCTAACATTTCCCATGTATTTAAACACACTTTGAAGAGTGTATATGATTGAGCAGATACCTGTCTAGATTCAATATCACTACTACAGTTTTGAGGAGATATGCCCGGGTGGTTCCTATTTAAATCATCGACTACACATAACATCGGCTCGTATAACAGTGAAAAGACAGCAGCTAAAGTTTAAAACAGCAAACTCCTGGAACAGCGAATTTTGCCTCCAGGAGACTAACCACTTGGCTACTACTGATGAAAACAACATCCTACAGAAATTAAACCCACATGCCTTGGCCCTCCCACATGCCTGCATTCCCCCCACTTAAATGTACCAACTCTGAGATCAAACTACAGTGGAGGAGAGTGTAAAGATCACCATGGTGGCCAAGTGGTTAGTTTCACAGACCTTTTCCCTCTTCTCTACTGTAGTGTGATCTCAGAGTTGGTATATTTAGGTAGGGAGGTGTGGGGGGCAAAGCCCCCCAGTTTGGTGAGTTTCATTTCTGTCAGATGTTGTTTTTGTCAGTGGTGGCCAAGTGGTTCATTTCCCAGGGACAAAATTCACCGTTCCAGGAGTTTGTTGTTTTAAACTTTTGCATTTGTTGATTCGCTGTTATGTGAGCCCATGTTATGTGTAGTCAACAATTTAAATGGGAACTGCCTTGGTACAGTACTTCATCAGCAAACTTTTGGATAAGTCAGAGATTTTGAATTCTGCACTAGATAAGGATATTTTGTTTGGCCCTTCTGCTAATCAGGTCCTCAAACAATTTGATGAAAGAGAGAAGTTCATTCAGGGAGTGTCAAAGATTCTTAAATCCAACCCTTCCAAATCTTCCAAATCATCTTTTCCTTTTAAGAAACAAAACAAACACTCCCTGGCAATTTAAGTCAAACAGGGAGGAAAAAAACGTAACAGGATATGAGCAACAATAAACAGGAATCCTCTCCTAAAAAGGGAAGTCTAATACTTCAGAAAGACTATGCCAGTATTCTATCAACATCCCCTCTATTCTTGCCCCAGTCTCTCAAATATCTGTCCCAAAAATTGTCCTTTTACATTATCCCTTGGCAACAGATTATTTCAAATTCTTGGTTGCTAAGGGTGGTTCTGTAGGAATATAACTGATTCTAGATACAAATACTCCTTTCAGGAGAATTCCACTCCATCCTCCGTACCACATTTTTTTTCCTTCAATTTCATCACCTCTTACTCAATGTAAGAGTCACAGAACTAGTGCCTTTAGATTAAAATGGAAAAAGATTCTGTTCTAGAACACTTCAAAGTAAAGGGATTTTCTTACGCAGGAGAAGGTGGATCTTTATCTCGAAAGTTTCCTGAGCTTATCTGACCAGTGTCAAACTTCTGCAGTAGAATATCTCAGGATTCAAGGGTTCAAGGCCACTATAATTTTCATGACTCCACTCACCAGAGAAAAATTCCATGATTTGTAAAAAAAAACTCAATGACCAAACATCTTCATCTTCTAGACTTTCAGATTTAAATTTTGGGACCGCACTGGTGGAGACAACATATAATCCGGTATTTAGGTTTCTCCTTTTCTTCTCAGATCAACAGTCATTCTGTAACTACAGACACCTCAGATTTTGCATGCAAAGAATTTTTTGTGGGATAATGGTAGAAGGCTTGTGGAACTCCACAGATAGAACAAGGCACATAAATGTCAAAAAGATGTTGGCTGTGATCCATGTCTTAAAATCCCTTTATCATCTATTTTCCCGAGGATCTCTTCATTTATGCACAGTGATGTGGTGCATAAATAAGTAGGGGGCACTAGGTTGTACCCTATATGCAGGCTGGTCATGAAGGCATGGGATGTACCTTTACAGCATTTCTTAACTTTTTAAACATCTTAAATTCCATCAAAGAAGGACCAGAACAGAGTTTAATGAGTGGATGTTGAATGAAGGGATTTCCCAGGAGTTGATCTATTTGTAGGAAACACCTCAAATAGACTGATTTGCCTAATTTCAAAAAAAACAACAGGACAAGTTTTACTCCAGGGGTCCTTGCAGGCAAGCATATGAAACAGGTAGTTTCTGTGTTCATAGATTAGTACTAGGTTAACTGCCATTGTGAACCATTTTAAGCCTAGCCAATTACCCCACATGAAACACAAACCCTACATCTTGTGTCAGCCTCATGTATGTGTGTATGTGTATGCATGGGTGTGATTATTACAAGACATAAGTTTATAATCAAGGATGCATTTTAAATGTTACTTTTATTTACTTAAAATGTACTAAAATAACATGAATTATTTTATTGTGAAATTTAATTGGGGGGGCCTTCATCTTCACCACACAGTGTGTGTGTGTGTGTGTGTGTGTGTGTGTGTGTGTGTGTGTGTGTGTGTGTGTGTGTGTGTGTGTGTGTGTGTGTGTGTGTGTGTGTGTGATTAGTGCTAGGCTAAATGCCTCGAAAAGCCATTTTAAACTTAGCCAATTATCCCATTTGGTGCTTAAAATTAACCTATCCTGTTAGACTTTAGATTAACTTAACCTTTTCTACAATCTTTATTTATATATTACTCTAATGATTAATACTAAATAAAACAGATATTTGGGGGATCCATGCATTGGAATGAAACATTTAGGAGCTGCCTCTGTCCATTACTGTACACGGGGAGTCCTGTGGTAAAATTTCCCATTTTCCATCCAAGGATCCAAGTTACATTTAAGTGTGTTCTGGGATGAACTTTGTTTTAAATAGATGCAGAGTATTTTCCCAAGCAGTGGTATCCTCTGATGTACCTGTTCCTCCAAACTATTGTGTTAATGTTGCAGAAAAGGTTTAGCTCCCTGGATCATGTAAATCTCACATGACTTGCGGATGTGAATTAAGTTTATCGGTAATAGGTCAAACTTAAGGGTCTGTAGATGTCTTGGTCATCATTCACTTACTAAAAAGCCTGTAGGGAGGCTAAGGCTGAGCAGTGCTGCTAGGTGTATAGCTAAATCATGCATTATGCCAGTCAGCTGCATCCTGGGATATTATCAGGACCCACTGACACATATTTTTTTGCTTTTGATAACATTTTTAAGACTTAGTCTTGTGTGATTGCTGGTTGAAAGTGAGTTTCAGATATTTTTACATTAGACAGATGTGAGGGAGAGGAGTACATAAAGCTTGAGCTGAATTTATCAGCCAGTAGCAGGTACATCACTTACAATCAGCTCAGCACATTGTTGGGTTGGGCTTCTGAGATTATATACATAACCAAAACGGCCTTGTGACTGCCCTTTGCTTGGGTGGCTATTTTCCCTTCAGACTTAGTTTTCATATATTTAATTAAGCACCTGAGTTGCTTGTATAATGTAATAATAAGAGCTCTAAAATTTTGTTTATTGCTCCTCTTATTTGCCAATAATCACTTCCTTTTACTGTACAGCTTGTTGATATTGAAGTTCCACCATGGGAATTTGCTTTTTTAGCATGCAATTCTATTTGAAACTTGCCATTGTATCACTTAGGAGTAGGTAGACGTAAGTAGTCTGTCTTGGTAGAAATTTTTAAAGGAAGAAGTGGTCCCTGGATTAAATTTTATTTTGAAGGAGATGGCTGTATGGTCAGATCTAACAAGTGATGAAGATACCCCCATTTTTGCAAGGACAAGATTTAAGACTTTATCCCCTCCCTAACAGGTGAGTGATGGTATAGGTATCCCAGTTTCTAACTGGATATCAGCCATAAAAGTGGCATTGGGTTTAATACTGCGTGAAACTAGTTATTGCAGCTGAGTATTGTGGCTTTCACGGGTCATACAGGGAGATTTATAACTAGTCAATATATGATAAGAGACCTTTCTGATGGTGATTTGGATGTGAAGAGGCTACAGTGCATCATGCTGATTAACCAGTATTGATGTGAGTCTCTTGTGAATGAAGATTGAGACCCCTCCACGTGCCTTTTTCTCCCCTCACAGTGGCTGATCTAATAGTGGGGAAAACATTATAGCACTGCACAGCCAGAATACTCTCCCCATTTTAAATCGCATCTCAGTCATTTCACTGACATTTATCCTCTCCAAGGTGAAGAGGGCTCGCAGAGAGTGAATCCTGCTGCCTAGGCCCCTAGCATTAGTCAGTAAAGTTTTCTTTGTTTGTTTCATTATATTGGGAGGTATATCTGTTTGGCACTGAATGTCTTTGCCAGTCACAATTTCAAATGATATTTGACCACAGGGATGATTATCCGTGTCTAGAGTATGTGTCAGCCATTGCACATTTGTTAAAGATGTGAGATCTTTGTCTGCATTAACACTTTGGGAATAATATGGACTTTATAGAATGGTTTCGTTTGTCCACAATTACTATTTTATCACTTGTTATGGAAGGGAAATTTTACACTACTGGACAGTTTTGTGGTATTTATGTCACTCGGGAGATGTCTCCCATATTCGCAGTTGCAGTGATATGAGTTTCAGTTATTTGCATTTTCGGTAATGTGCATTTACATACATCTGTACTTGGCAATTTCCTTTTCGGTGATGTGTAATTTCAACAGAAAAATGTAGACCTATATATATGTATATATGGGTTCTGTTCTGAAGAGCGAAATACTGAAATCTTGAATTTCAGTATTTCAAGCCCAAGAAGCAGAATCCACATAATAGCGAATGTTTAGAAGTGCGAAATTCAAAACCTCGAATACCAGAGGTTTGGAATTTCGTGCTTCTAAAGTTCCGCTATTGTCATGTATTCAGGTAAGTGTGTGCGCGCGTGTGTGTGTGAGTGTGTGTGTGTGTGTGTGTGTGTGTGTGTGTGTGTGTGTGTGTGTGTGTGTGTGTGTGTGTGTGCGTGTGTGTGTGTGTGTGTGTTAAGGGGTTTGGGTAGGGGCTGTGGTGTGTGTCAGTGTGTTTTGTTGCTGTGATGTGTGTGTGTGCCAAGAGAAAGTAGCTTGTGTGTTGGTGTTGTGTGTGTGTTTGTATGTAGTGCAACCTCGGAGTGAGAATATTTAAGTAGGGGGGCTGCAGGGGAGCTTGCCCCCCTGCTTTCATGTGGTAGAGTGATTCTGTGTGTTTGTGTGGTGGATGGTGTGTGTGTGTGTGTGTGTGTGTGTGTGTGTGTGTGTGTGTGTGTGTGTGTGTGTGTGTGTGTGTGTAATAAAACTGCAAAATTCAAAACTTCCGGTATTCGAGGTTTTGAATTTCGCGGTTTTTAGTTTTCTTTGTTTTGTGGATTCCACTTCTTGGGCTCGAGATACTGAAATTCGAGATTTCAGTATTTCGAGCTTCTGAAGTGAATCCGTATATATATATATATATATATATATATATATATATATATATATATATATATAAATATATATATCTATATATGGATCTACTTTACTATTTTGAAAGACCACAGTCTCAAATGTTATAACACTGAGATGATAATGATAATGCTGAAAACTGAAAGACTGAAACTTCACAATACCGTATTTCAATGACCGGAATGGAAAAGGTAGCTGAAGAATCCATATGACATTTATGTTAACTCTATGCATATGGCTTTAAAGATTTGTAATACATGCCTAGTTAATGTGACAGATGATAAGGAACAATAATGTGCAATCCTGTGCATGGGTTTTTCTATAGTGCAATCTTTGAGTTTTTATATTTAATTTGCAGGGGCTGTGTGTGTGCCCCCTGCAAGAATGTAAAAATAAATGTTGGTTTGTTTCGGTGTTTTGAAATATGATATTGTGAATTTTCTGTCTTTTCAGTTTTTGGCATTATCTTCTCAGTATTATAACATTTGGGACTGCGGTCATTCCAAATAGTAAAGTAAATCCATATCCAATAATTGGGACATACTTATCTCACAACTTCAACTTCACCCTAAAAAATCATCACCACATTTGTGATCTATATTCCACCTGGTAATACACCTGCTAGCCTTGAAGACTTCTTATCCTGGTGTTCTACCACATACTCACAAGAAACCCTTATTCTGGGGGACTTCAACCTAGATTGGATCACCTGTATATCAGAACCACCAAGTCATTTTATTTTATTTATCATTTGTTGACCGGGAAATTCCGACTAGGTTCCACAGATCCTGTTTTCAGCGGAGGCCCGGGGAGAAATGCTCCAGACGCATGTCTTTCGAATGTGGGAGGAAACCGGAGTACCCGGAGGAAACCCACGCGAACGCAGGGAGAACATGCAAACTCCACACAGAAGGCACCCTGGCCGAGAATCGAACCAGAGAACCTCTTGCTGTGAGGCGACAGCTTTAACCGCTGCACCACTGCGCCACCCAATCTAATAAATCTCAATGGCTACCAGCAGCTAGTCCAAATTCCAACTAGATGTGATAAAAAATTTAAAAGGGAATCCATCCTTGACTGGCTCCTAACTAACAACCCCACATTGTACCCTCACACAGGCAGTCTCCCAGACATCTTAAGTGACCACAACATAATCTACTTTATACATAGTAGAACAACCATATGCAAAACCACTAACTATATATCCACTAGAAACACAAAAAAATTCTCTCCTGAGGTCCTCAACACTTTACTCTGTAACTGTGACTGGACCCCTGTAAAAACCCTCCCACTTGACCAGGCTGTAGCATATTTCAACAAAACATTTCTACAACACCTAGACACTGTTGCTCCATTGTGCAAAATCAAGGTTAGAACCTCTACAAATCCCTGACTCAGTAAAGAACCAAACAAATCCTCAAGTCCAGAGACACTGCCTGGCTTAACTATCAAAAAGCAAAGAAACACAAAGCCTAACTAAGTACCAAGAACTGCACAACCATGCAAAAAAATGCATTAGGCTGGACAAAAAATCCTACTACAGAACATTACAAACTAAATACCAACACAACCCGCAAAAATTTTGGAAAAATGTAAACCAGCTACTGAAATCCACCCAAAAGGCTACCCCAAATCAATCACCCCTGACACTAAAGTTCCCATCGAAACATAATTCAACTCCCACTTTGTGAACTCAATTCTATCCTTAGTATCACAGGACAGTTCCTTCCTCACTATCCCCCCCAACACAAATAACACTAATACAAGCTTTACCCTCAAAACAGTTTCCACCACTTCAATCAAAAGCATGCTCTCCAAACTAAAAACCACATCAACAGCAGCCAACCTACTCCCCAGCTATTTCTTGAAACTCACAGCAGATGCTATTGATATCCCAGTCTCCACTCTCATAAACAGATCAATTGTTGAAAACTATGTGCCCAAACTCTAGAAAATATCCTATGTTACACCCATACATAAAGGCGGGACCTCCACTGAACTTAATAACTACAGACCCATTGCTTTACTCTCCCCCCTGGCCAAAATCCTAGAAAAATGCATCCATACCCAGATGCTAAACTATCTCCTAGACAGCAACATCCTGTCACCTACTCAGCATGGTTTCAGACCTGCCCATAGTACCACAACAGCCCTCCTCTGCTTCACAGACACAGTAAACCGTCTCAGAAATGAAGGCCTACAAGTGTCAACTCTTTTTTTGGATATGTCCAAAGCATTTGACACAGTTTCACACCAAATCCTGCTAAACAAACTATACCAATATCATCTATCAAATTCCACTCTTACCTGGCTCCAAAGCTACTTAACTGACAGGTACCAAGCTGTGAAATGGGAAAATTCTCTCTCTCCTCAGCTGCCCATAACTATAGGAGTCCCACAGGGTTCTATCTTAGGACCACTACTATTCACAGTCTTCACAAATGACCTCCATACCTCCACACAGCATGCATCTATAATTCAGTATGCAGATGACAATACCTTAATCTGTACTGCACAAAACATTCCCACCCTCCTGAAAACAACTCAACTAGTAATCTCTGACGTTGAGAACTACCTTACCAAAGCCCAACTTATCCTCAATCCAAAGAAAACTCAGCTTATGATTATAACCAGTTCTAACAAAAACACTAACAGTCAATTCACTATCTACTCCACAAATGCTACTCCAATTGCTCCAGTGGCACAGGCTAAGCTATTGGGAATAACCATAGACTCCCACCTAAAATTTGATAGTCATCTCAACTTAACTATTAAAAAAGTACATGCCAAGCTGGGGTCACTCTACAATATCAAACCATTTCTTACCAACAACACAAGATCAGCCATTGCTCGCTCCCAACGTTTATCCACTCTACTCTATGCATCTCCCATTCTGACTAATCTCAACAAAACTGAACTAAGCAAAATGGAAGCCTGCTATAACAGAATTGCCTGCTTTGCTGCAAATTGCTCATATAGAACGCATCACTGTACTGCTTTGAAACAGCTCCGCTAGCTTGAACTGCCTAACCTCCTAACCTACAATCAGCTCTGCCTCTGTCATTCTATCTATTACCTCCCCAATAAGTGCCCTGCCCTCAAAAACCTAGTACAACATCACTCAGCCAACAGGCCTCTTAGATCATCAAGCAAACTACTACTAGAAGTCACCAACAGCTACAATAGCTTTGGAGATGCACTATATAGTAGTTCAATGGCTAAAAAATGGAACTCTGTCCCTACTAGCATTCAGAACACATCATCCAAAGCCTCCTTTAAAGACCTCATCAGGCAACATCTCAAGCAAAGTTGGCAGTGCCATGATTGCTCTGCAGGCTAGTGAAAGCAGATAACATATACATACTAAATCTAGAGCAATTGATAATAGTTTTCAATCTTACTCACAAACACTGGCTAATCTACAATGTATGTACTGTACCTGTGTACTATGTCTGTATTCTAACTATGTTCTAAATTTCAGCTGTACACTACAAATCTATTAATTACCTTTATTTTTAAAATTAATATTTTTTTGTTTGTTCTCCCCACTGTAACTGTTTACGTGCCGCATACCACTGTAAAAACATGTCTCTTGTAATTTGTGTGTATACTGATCATGTCTAAATAACTAAATGTGTCTGTAATTTTTCTTTGTGGAACTTTTCTCCCCGGGCTTTTGCTGAAAAAGGGCTTTTTCAGCTCAGTCAGACACCCCCGGTTAACAAATTTATAATAAATATATATATATATATATATATATATATATATATATATATATATATATATATATATATATATATATATATATATATATATATATATATACATATATGTAGATGCATTATCAAATGCTACTTTTATCTGAATGCACTTCTTAGAAGTTTACTGATGGCGCAGGCATTTTTATCACAGCCTTTTCCTTTTTCAGATGCACAACCTTATTTAAATTTTATCACAAGTGTATACGTTACTGTCCTCTATTGTTATTTCAATGAAATATAAATATCCTATATTGTCAATGACACAGGAGTGTTAGCCTTCTAGCATGATCCATGGATTCCACTAGGGTTTGCTGGCCACAGGTGGAGGTGACTTGCAATTGCATAAAAATGAATGTTATATGGTAAATGTGTATACACTTTTTTGGGACAGTTTCCTTGATAGCACTTATAACAATTCACTGATGTTTTATTCCTTTGTTTGAAAGAGAAATGTCATTTGCCTGTTGTTTTGGGGGTGTGGGATCCAAGTTCCTTCTCTGTCTTGTCAGAACCGAAAATATTTTTACAGAATTTTGCTTTGCTGTTGTGACTCCTTGTTTTGGATCAAACCTTTGTTTGTTTGTGACTCTGATATGTTACAATCACATAACCATTGTTTTTTACATTTGAATAACTTGAAAGGTTTTTGTTTCTCCAGTGGGTAATATTGAAAAACTAATAATATCTGTTATATCTAAGCAGGACTTTTATTTATGTGATATTTATATGTAGTATCATTCTTTTGTGTTTTATGTCACCTAGGACTAAATTGTACAACTGTTTTAGTAATGTGCTGTTTTCTGCTTGACAGATGGTATGGGGATATGTCAGGAGGAATTCAAATTTGGCAGCAGATAATGAATGACATGAATGCTGTTGGGGACTGCAGCAAGACATATGATCAGGTGCACCACAAGGCCACTGATATGATTTCATCAGCTGCAGTGGCCTGTGGATAGCTGACTACTGGGGAGGGGGGCCTGCTACAGAGCCACCACTAACACTAAATGAAAAGTTCCTGTCCACTGTCAGGGATCCAGAGATACTGGAAAGTCCACAACAGCATGTGATTGATGTTGATGGTGATGTTTCAGGGAGGACAGGTATGTCCCAGGAGGAGTTTCCAGGTAGGTTTGCATATGTAAAGATTTCATTTGTATATTGAAATATTGAATGCAATAGTTAAGTTGTTGTAATACTTAATTATTGGGGGTGGTGAAATTTATAGGTTGCTACAGTTAACAACAGATTCAGGTTCATTACACATGGGCTTGGGGTGGAATTCTCATCAAAGTTTCAGTTAAATGTATTGTTACTGGACATATAGAAGCCAAACATTTTTCCACCTGTGTTACTGTGGTAATGGTTTCCTTCCATTTTGCTTCATGTCTTGCAGGACCATCCCCTCTTGCAAGTGTAGAGTGTGTAGAGTCATCTGCACATGGTAAGCCAAACGTGTTTATTTCAGTACTGATGAGCATCTTAGTGAAATGTGCATTTATCCATATGTGTGAGGTGGGTGTCAGGACTCTATGTGTTTTGCTGTACCATCTGAGATAATAGCACCACTTCTAGTTTTTTTTTTAACATAATGTTAAACTTTAGCAGTGTAGCTATTAATTTCTTTCCTGTGTTTGTTGCTTATTACAACAGGTATTCCTGACAGTGGAAGTGTAGAACTCTTCCCACCTGATGTCAGAGTATCAGCAGACTCTGATGATGATGGTAGGCAAACGCAATGCACAGCTGGGGTGCAGAGGTTTCATCTGACACTGAGATTGACAATCAGCTATCCCCTGTACTTCCATCGGACACAGCCAGTAGGCCTATGCGAATCCATTCCAGTTATCCCTCTGATATTGGACAGGTAGAGGGTGACAGACTTGATCAGGTTAGTGTGTTTACTGCAGCATCATTTCCTCTTCATTCTGGCTGTAGTCAAAGTGTGTTCGTGGTGCCACTCAGGAGGGTTGTTAGGAGTGCTCGGAGGATGTTGTCTGTTCATCCTGCACCTGGTCCTGGTGTGTCTTTCCTTGCCAATTGACATATGTTTACGGCCATAATGGAGGCACATACATTTTCCAATAGGGCCTTCAAGGAAATGCTTAGTGTTGCAGATATGGTACAGACTGACATGCATGACTACCTCCACTGTGCTGTCAATTTAATGGATCTGATGAATGACACATTGGAATGGGTTATGTCTTTGATGGAACATCTGCTGGGAGGGGGACAGCATCCATGTGGACATAGGTAAGCTACATTATCTGAAGTTAGCCAACATGGCCATGTCTGATCATGCTCCCGCAGTGACAGTACTGGCATTGCTCCATCAGTGGTTGAGGTGTCCACAGCCAGATGTGACAGGCCATGGGAATGTTTTCTTGGGTGTACTTGCAAGGACAGCTCATCCAGCCAAAATCAATCACACTCAGGTAGCAGCCGTGTATCTGGCCATGGCTGTGGACATGGCAGTGCAACTCCTGGAACAGCCAGTTCCTGGGGTTGGGGACAATGACGATGAACTATCACCTCTACCATACATGTCTCATACCTGTCTGAGATAACAGGTAATAGAGCTAGCACAGATCGTGGATGTTCTTGCAAACACTGATGGTCTTTTGGATTTTCCTGGTTAAGGGTCGCCACAGCGGATCTCTGATTTGCTTATGATTGGCAGTGATTTTTACCATGTTGAGTTGCCAGCCCAGCACCCAACCTTCAGAGAAGGAACACCCAAACAGACACATGCACCTACATGTATGTCTTTTAAATTTCAGTTGATTGTGGGGAGGACATGCAGACTCCACACAGGAGGGACTCCAGACGATAATCGAACCGGAGAGCCTCTTGCTGTGAGGTGACGGCGGCCAACTATGTAGAACACTCATACATCATTTTCAGCTAGAGTGGCCATACAGACACACACACATAACAGTTACATGAATCAGTCAGGAGCCTTACAGCTGATTATGTCTCCCTGGCCATTTAATACTTTACCCAAATATCTGCCAATTTCTCTTTCTTACTCACACACACTCACTACCTTTTGTGTAAGTCTTGCCCTCTTCCTCCTTCCCTCCAACAACAGCCTGTACAAATGATGATAACTGTGCATATGTTTGGTTCTATGTTTTGGATTGAGGGTATATATGTCCTTTGTCTGATGTCCAAGGTGCATAGCTGACTTAGTGCTTAGTATATCTGTGTTTGTGATGCTGATTTGCAAATTGTACTGCTTTTTTTTCCAAGTTTTTGAAATGTGTACATCTCTCCTAAATTATTAGATCAACAAAGCTGGACTAAGCCATAGATAAAATTGTGATAAATGCATAACAATAGGGAGAGATTTTAGTTATTGCAGGTCTTACAAACTTAGGCAGTCATAGAATAACAGGGTTTGCATTACTATTTTTCATGATTTTTTATAAGGATATGAAGTCTGAAACTGAAGTGTGTCTCATTATTTTTAAGCATCACTCTAATTTGCCATTATGCCATTAGAGGTTCATAGGTGTATGATGCAAAACTGTGGACATTCTATAAAAATATGAGTGTCTGAATCTTTGATACATGAGGCCTGTTAGCTGATAGAGAACATGTCACTGATGTCATATCTTGATGTAATTGCTGTAAAAATCATCTACTTAAATTTATGTACATTAGCAATTATCAGTATGCAAGGATGTGCCATTCCTTTGTATTCATAGACACTTTTTTTGTTTTCTATCACAGGTTCAGCACGTACCTTAGAAATCCAGCAGTTAACAGGATCATGGGAAGTTACTAGGCTATTGGCCCTGAGGACCTTACAAGCCTAGCCAAGAATTTACCACATGTAATGACAAGTCAGCACCTGTTGCCCCTATCCACAGGGACACAGATGGAATCCCTGGGGTGTATTTTCTGCTCCCCATCCAGTTATCCAGGTTGCACTTAAAAAGGGTTAATGAGGTACTCTGCTTGATGTGGAAAGGGTGTATATTCTCAGTCTCTATGACTCAGGAATAGTAGAACGTTAAATAAAATGAGGAAAAACCCTAAGTCACCCACTGGATTGCCAACTGGCTCACAAAGAACCTACATGAAATCAAGTAGGGGAAGTTATCTCTACAAAGATTCCAGTCACCAGTGCAGTCTCCCAGGGTTCTTTCCAGGAACCTCTGCTGTTTGACATCTACTTCTCTGACATAAAAGTTAATACTCAAAAGATCTGCCTGACTAAGTTTGCAGATGACTGCAAGTTAGGAGCAGTGATTGATTCCCCAAATGACTTAGTCATCCTGCAGGAAGACTTTTCCCAGATAAATAACTGGAGTGAAACTAAAAGCCAAAAATACATTATCATATCTTTTAGCAAGTCATTTACTGCAGGAAACTATCAAATTGACAATACACACCTAGGAGCTGATTCAGTTGTTCGGAGTTTGGGAAATTATGTGAAAAGTGATATAACTTTTGACCAGCATGTGTCCATTGTCACAAGAAAGTCATTCTCTACTGCATACCTTATAAACATAGAGATTGTATCTAGATCTAGTCCCCCTTTACTCAGCCATCATTAGGCTAGTCATTGAGAATAATACCCCCTTTGGCATGTATTTGTCCAGGCACATGCAACAACTGGAAGGCAGACAGATGTACCTTACTAAAAGGATACAAGGCTTAAACAATATGTCCTATATGGACCACCTCAAAGCCCTGTTACTATACTTGATATTGTGCAAACTGCTAAGAGGTGACCAGAGTCTGGCAAACAAGGCATCCTCTGACTGTTACTGGTGGATTTACTGCACATCAGCAAGTCAAATGGCATCAGGAATACTCAGTCTAGGGATCTAAACATCTCCATTACTATCAGCCAAATGGTTTGAACGGACAGGAATATCTCACAGAAGATACTGCTGTCCTGGAACAGACTCCCCATCTGCATAAAACAAAAGAAATCTCTGTCCATATTGAAGCACAACTTGGATATATGAGATAGGAAGCAGAACATTTACCCCCAGGACTGCCACCTGTACTACTAATTGACAAAGGCAGCTCCTAAATGCATTATCCCATGTGTGGGTCCCTCAGATTATCTATGACATGATTTTAATTATTCTCACTAAGGATAATATATAATTATCACCCATGGTATTGGTATGATAAATATAATGCCAAACAGGGACAGATTAATTCAAGCAGCAAAAGGGAAACTGGATGGGCTTAAAATGGTCCACAAGGGCAGGAAGCCTAGTACTGACCTATAAACAAATGAACCTATGATTAAAAAACTATGGCATTCCTGAGATATGAACTAGATTCTAATGTCTGTGTAATATGTCCAGATCAGTAAGTAGTGAAACATTTTTTTTCACAGGAATAACTGTCTAGATGTAGACTGAGATGTGAGTTGAATCATATCAAAGATATCTCTCCATTTTTGGTATTGATTTGTCACTATAAGGAATACACAATTCCTAAACTGTCTAACAAAATCCATGAGCAAACTTTTGTAACATATGCCTGGAAACTTCTATGGCAGGCACAGTGCTTGCTTAAATATCTTCTGTTAGATTTGTAGTCTTGTCATCTGTCTTTTGCTACCAGATTACCCCTATTCTAATTCCTTTCAATTTATCATTTCCAGAGTAACCTGTAGTGAATTCTTCATATGCATCTTCTCTCATCTTTCAGTCAACTTTTATATGGCACAAGTAATTTCAAAAGGAGCATTTTACAGGTCTCCAGGATATTCACTCCCTTATATTCAACATTGATCAGATCAATTATTGACTACAATGCCCCCTTCTATAAATATTTCATTAACCTTATCAAACAATTATAAAGATCCCAAAGGTTTCTAACCAAGAAAGGCTTCTGGTTTTAAAGAATATCCATATGGTACAGAGTTAATAGTACTGGCAGAGCACTCTCTGTCCATGAAATGAAATGAAATGAATTCAATGAAAACAACAATGATTAGAAGAAGTACATGCCTGCATAACTAAATGGAAGAAAAAGACAGAGAGAGAGATAAATAAATGGCATTAAATGGAAGGAAAAAGAGGCGAGCTGGCTGTCATTAAAGACAGAACAAGACAGTCAATCAGGGACTCGCGGCCAGAAAGCCATTCAGGAGAACCTCAAGGATGTGGCTGAAATTCATGAAAAGATAGAAAAGTAGTAAATAAAAGTAATGAAAATTAGTGAGTTACTTTTGAGTTATATGAGGAAAAAAATGACAAAGCATAGAGGAAATTTGGGCAACAATATCGGTATACTCCAATGAAATACAGTTCTGGCAAAAATGTAAGGCAAACATGAAATGCAATTAGCTGAGTTGAAAGCAATTCAGAAAGATATAAATTAAAAAAAATGTTGGAGAGCAAGGACAGAGAGAGGAGAGGGAAGTTAAGTTTATGAATATCCCTGAAGGAGAAGAGTGAAATGATTTGATGTGTATATGATTGAACAGTTATCTAAATGAACAGAAATCCCCAAGGAAGTGTTACTGTTAGATATAGCATATCACATCCAAATATCTAGTGACAGCTTCCAGATTTCCTAGACCAATTGTGAACAACGTGCAAAATTACTGATCTAAGGAGTAAATATTAAGCATCCTAAGGAACAAAAGGGAAAGAACTCTTTACAGAGAAGACAATTTTTGTTGACCATAACAGCTCCTTTGGGACAAAGTATAAGATTTCCTTGCATCTCAAGCAGTGCAAAACCTTCAAGTTAAGGTTTAAATTGATCTCTCCTGCTGTGCTGAATGTTTTTTTTTTTTTTTTTTCTGACAGGGACTAAGACATTAATAACAAAAATTGGAATATATTTTGCAAGAGGGGCGAAAAGTATCATAACAATTAACAAAAAGCAGGGAACATGCAAAGTGTCGATACACCAGTCCAAGTATATTTTGGAAGGCAGCAAAATTACTTACAAAAACTGCATGTCTAGTAATCATTTTAATTGGGGAAGTACTTGTCTTCTATATGTGGTCGTGTCACTTCACTTCTTTTTACTCTGGAAAAACTGAAAGAACATTAAGAGGGTGAATTCACAAACACATGCATGATGCTCTCAAAAAAGATACAAAACACTTTGCAAACATTGCCTTATAGATAAGACCTCAGATTTTGTCACATTTTACTTTTTTTTTGCTTTAAATATTGGACAATGTTCCCATTAATATCAGAGGTGGTCCCTGGGAAACCAGGATTGAGTACAGGGAACTAACATGACAGATAAACTTAGATGCTGGTTGCCACCAGGACTTAATGACAATCTATTGATATCTAATGTACTGAAGCTGAGAACAAAATTATAACTTTTAACTTTGTGCATGACAAAATTCATAGTAATTAGATATTTTTACATTGTTTTTTGAACATTCAATTCCTTTATTTATTTATATTTTGACATATTTTTCGAGTGTGGTCACATGACTTTAATCAAATGAATTTGAACATTATTTAATGATGAATTATGTCTCATGTCAGCTTTGATGAAATCCTGACGGCTCTAAGGAAAAAATGCTTAAATGTGATGTCATTAAATCATTTTACCTGATTTCTGAGTGTTTGGACTTACCTCAGGTTTTAGAAGTTTCGTGGTCTCCTATGAAGGGTGAGTGTTTTTTCTGAGTAAAGGTGGGGAGATAGACTGTATGGATGCATGGCACTAGGTAAAGTATCTTTTCAGTTTCTTTGCACAGTGATGAGATAGTGGAAGGGAGGATGCCAAAGAAGAAAGCAGCAAACAAAATTATGTGTCAGTAAAGGACTTAAGAAACTGTCATTTGGAATTGTAAGTATAAAGATACTGTGGTAAAAAGGTAAGACAAAAACATGATTTGCTCATTTTTTATATGAGCTATAATAGTTTGTGATTGCAGTGTCTTATGTACAGAGATACTCTTACTCATAAAATACCAGGATATGCAATTAGCAACTAGAGTAATGTGGAAGAAAGATACTCAGATAGTTCCAATATTAGTAAGAGTAACAGGTTTAATGAAAAATAAAATTTACAATTGGACTTAAATATGCTAAACATTACAAGAAAACCTGTATTAATTACAGAAGGAGGCAATTCTGAGCACAATTCGAGTGATGAGAAGAGCACTCTTAGCTAATATCTAAGATTGATACAGTACTAATTTCATGAACTCATATCTTTCCCTGACTTAGAAATGGGGACCATTCCCATCATGGTATTAGGAACCCAAAACACTTGGAGAAATTATACTGTGAGATAACAAACATGGGAAGTGATGAAATTCATAATTACCATACAGAAAATTATTATTTGCTATTTTGATAAAGAGAGGCATGCCTATTGGCCAGCACAATGGCATAGAGGGATAAAGCCCTAACTCCAGCCCACCCAACTCTCATTTATGTAGCAGCTTGGGCACCTGAGGCACAGGCAGAAAGGGATGCATTTGCCCATCCCATTAGGGATGGTTTTCATCTAGGCATTCCATCTGGGGTTGGGTGGTCTATAGAGGGGACTAGCATTCAGATGTAATAGGAAACCACAGGGGAGGGGAAAATCAGAAGTAGGTCATAAATGAAAACATCCTCTGATGAAAGCAATCAATAGTACACACCCCAGGACTCACTTAAGTTCTACGCTTGCCCCAGACTTAGAACAGAAATAGCCCAGGGACTGTTAGGAGAAGCTGATAGACCCTGAAATGGATGGAGGTACTTGGGTAAACCAGATAGAATGATGAAGAAGGGGAACATAAAATGAGGGATACCTATGTATACAGAAGATTATAAAATAAATAAAGATGGTGGCTTTTAATCCTGAAAGAGAAATGGAAAGACGATACATCACACTGAGGAAGGTATATATCCCCCACCCAAAATAAATTAAAAAATGAGTAAAAACAGATTTTAGTGTAAATACTTGCCTGTTTTGAAGGGGATTTGGATATTAGCAAGTGACTGGAATGTATTTATAGCAAAGGGAGATGTAATTGACTGTCCAAGGATAAAAGGTGTTGCACCTGAAGGGAAATTACTTAGCAGCTATTCTGAAAGCATTTGGTTTGGTAGATTTTTGAAAGAGTTTAATTATTAAGAAGAGGTACACCTACTTCTTAGGCAAATGTGGGAATTGGTCAATATTGGATGGGATATATCTAACCAGAGAGCCTGAATATCTTATAATGGAGTTAATAAAACTCCACAGAACTCTGTCATAACATGTAGCAGTCAGAGTGGATATGTGAGCTCTACAGTTTGAGTGAAGAGATAGGCATTAGAGTTACAGGTAATTTGCTGAAAAATAAGCAAAAGAAGATAAAGCTATTGCAGAGTAAATTGGGTAAAATTAGACGGAGTCATGATGATCAGAAAGATGAAACTGAGTGGAGGTAGACAAAAAGAATTTGAAAACAAAATGGTAGAAGAGGAAACATACATTTGAAAAGAAAGATGAAGGTTTTGAAGACCATGCTATGATGAATGAAAGAATTACATGAGATGGAAACTGATGCAAGTTTGGAAGAACAGTGAGAACTAGAAGCACTACTGAGGAGCTGGAATGAATATTTGAGAGAATCAGAAGTAGCAGGCAGCACTTGGGCAGCAATATTTTGAAATACGTTGATGTTGCAAAGATTTCTTGCAAGTAAACTAAGGCAACAAAAATCAGAGAGGAATACCAATGCAGTAAGAGATCATACGACAGGATGGTTATATAAAGAACCAAATGAGACAAAGTATTCACTGGATACTATATGTCATTGTATATGTCCTAGAGAGTGGATACTGCATGGTTACAGAGACTGGAGGACTTCAAGGGGATTTAGACATGCCAAAGGTATACTTTATGCTTTGCAAGGAGTTCATGAGACCCATAATGGCAAGGATATAGAAAACCAGATTTTGGCACAGTCTACAAGTAAATGACCAGGATGGGATGGGTTTCCAATAGAGATATGAAAGAAGAGCAAGCAGAAAATGATCAGTTTTTGGCACAAGATGTTTAATATAGGTTTAGAGAAAAAAAAGTTCAAGAGTCATAGCAGACAGCATTAGTATCAGTTATACTAAAGGAAGGGGAAAAACTCAGTCAATCCAAGTTCATATTACCCAATGTCAGTACTGAACCATAATTATAAAGTATTTCTGACCATTCTCGTGAACAGATTAGTTGAGATTCTGCCTAGGATTATAAATATGGATCAATGTGGTTTTGTGAAAAGCATGCAAACATTTGATAAAGTATTCAAAACACATAATGATACACTCAGAAATAGAAGAGGAAAATAAGGCAATTGTGCTGGAAGGATTAGATATAGAAAAGACATTTAATAAAGTATATTATGGGAAATAATAAATAAGATAGGCTTTCCTCTAGAATTTGTTAAACTGTTACAAGAGATATACAAGGATTCAAAGTCAGTAATAAAAAAATTATGGAAGATAACACCTGAATTCAAGATTGGGAAGGGGACCAGATAAAGATAAACACTTTCCTCTTTGTTTTCACAATATATTTAGAAAATTTGCTGCAAAAATAACACAATCTGAACTGAGAGGATGGGTATAGTATAGATGATAAAAAAAACACCAATGTTTGCTGATGATATAATTATTACTATATATATATATATATATATATATATATATATATATATATATATATATATACATATACACACACACACACACACACACACACACACACACACACAAACATATATATATAATTATATATATCAAAAAATTACTTTATTGTGGCAATTCACTCAGTCACTGGAGTATAACAGAAATGCTTAAATGATAAAACCAAAGTTATTTGTATAAAATACTGCAAAAGCTATCCAGAAGAACAACACAAATACTGAAAAAGCTTCTTGTACCAGAGCTACAAGAAACACCAATAGTTAAATTTAGTGTTTTCCTTCTGTTTATTGAACTATCAGAACTTCCACACAATGCTCACACTATTTAAACATGCAAATAAGTAACATTTCAAAGTGAAGATACAACCTCAATTTCTCTTTCAATTAAAACATTACCAATTAAATAATTTAAACCATTTAAGAGCACATTTGATATTCAAGTTCTCATTTAACCCAGGTGAACAATCAGAATTAAAAAATAACTCTCACTTCAGTCCAAGCATTTCTAATAATCCATTTAAGTCTCCTACACATGGGCAACAACAACAACTTCATCAACACCCTGAAGTACTATAAAATGAAACATTTTGAAAGTAAAGCATCTTACACTATGTCTAAGAAGAACCTGTTTACTGTCTTTATTCCTAATCACTTATTGATGATCTCTTACTCTTTCTGAAAGCTTCCTGGTAGTCTTACTCATATAATAACCTGTGCAAATTTCACAAACCACACAATAAACCACATTTTTGCTACTACATGAAAAATATTTTCTAAAAAGGACTTTGTAATTGTTATGTTTAAAAATAAATGAATTTTCCTTGAAAACATACTTACGATTGGAGCAATTAAGGCATCTAAACATCCCTGTGTTGTTCAAACTTGAATTTGTTCGATTACTATTGCAGTGCTGAGACTTGAAAAATAATTTCATTTTCCATGTTTTCTTATAACTGAAAAAAAAGGTTTATTACCCAGCACGTCATTAAAATCTTTTTTTTCAGTAATGCACCAATTCCTTTCTATCTTCTTTTGGTTTTTCCCGGTTAGGGGTCGCCACAGCGGATCACCTGTCTGCTCATGATTGGCAGTGTAGTTTAACAGTGTTGAGTTGCTAGCCCGGCAGCAAACCTTCCACAGAAGGCATACATATGCACGCATGCCTAAGGCCAATTTAGAGAGTCCAATTCACCTACAGCATGTCTTTGAGATGTGGGAGGAAACTGGAGCACCCATAGGAAACCCATTTGACCACAGGGAGGACATGCAGACTCCACACAGAAGGCATCCCAGCCGAGGATCAAACCAGAGAAACTCTTGCTGTGAGGTGACAATGCTAACCACTGCATCACCATGGCTGCCCGCACCAATTCCTCTCTATAGTCATTCTTATTTGGTACATATCTAAAGTGATGGGTAATGTCAACGAATAAAATACCCTAGGAAAGCCAAGAACAAATGGATGACCAGGTAGGCTGCCTTAATAAAGGTATGGTGGGATGTTGGTGAAGAAGCTGGGCTACCGGTAAAGCCTTGAGAAAGGCTGTGTGTACACAAGCGCTTGTGGCTGAAGGCTGAGTACAGGTCGTAGTTCCGGCTGGTCAGGTCGTCTGATGAGAGAAACTGCTAGTGTGGCAGCTAGAAATCAAAGATGAAACACACAGAAAAAAAACAGACAAAACAACGTAAATGTGTCTCAGCTAAGGAGCTCTGCTCGCCGTGGTGGCAAAAAATCAATGTAGTCGAAGTTCAGATTCTAGAAGGTCGTACTTTATTGAAGAAAAAAGTACCAGAAGTACAATCACCATCAAAGCTTAGTTCCTTAATGGAAAGAGTGATCCTGAGGATTTCCTTTTATAAGAGTACTTGGGGGTGTGTCAGTGGGAGCCAATCAAGCGTGGGTGAAAAAACCTTTATTGTGATTGGGCATGACAACTTGACATCACACCTTACAATCTGATAGGTTAGATACCCTGAGCCAGCTTATACATGGTTAGTAGAATCACTCTAAACCTACAATAGTGAAGTTCAGAGATTAGCTAAAATTAGCTAAATAAATGTAGTTAACTAAAAATAGTCTTGCTGGAAAACAATCAACCCTTGCTGGTAAAATACATTGTTAGGCTACACTTTTCGAAATCTTCGTCAGGATGCTGGATGACCTAAAAGAGCATAATAAACAAAGCCGAGCGTCTTAGAGAAATAGCAACAACATGTATGTAAAATAACATGTATGTAAAATAAGAAGCAGGCTAGAAAACCAAAAAATAAGACCAAAAAATAAGAACCAGGCTAGATATCCAAAAAATAAGATAGGCGGGGACCACAACTCACTGCTTGAGAAGAGGAAACTCGAGTGGCAAATACGTTTTCAGGCAAGGAAAAGACCAGGCTTTAACTATGTGGAATCTTTGACCCCAGTCTTGTATCTCAGAAAGATACAACACTGTATACCACAACCTCTGCGCCGGGACCTCTAACAGATTTACTGACGAAATGTTACCCTTCGTGCGACAGCCAGTTTTGATCTCACCAGTCTTCCTCCAGCCCATGGTCTGATACTTCCCCTGGCAAATTCGGACTCATTTGTTTTTGGTCAATGGTTCATTTATATATATATATATTTTGTCTTTCATGTCTTTCATGTTTTCTACAATAGTTCAGTATTACTGTTTTTTCAGGTCTTTCTAGCTTTTCAGGTTACATATCAGTGCCTTTTTAAGATTTTTTTTTTAATTAACAGCCCTCATTCAGTTCCATATCTTAATACATTAGTTTCTATTGATATCCATTATTTAAGAATTTTTCACTATTTTGTTTCTCTTTTTAGTTTCTGTATCTTATTTTTTGGATATCTAGCCCGGTTCTTATTTTTTGGTTTTCTAGCCTCTTTCTTATTTTACATACATGTTATTTTACATACATGTTGTTGCTATTTCTCTAGTACGCTCGGCTTTGCTTATTATGCTCTTTTAGGTCATCCACCATCCTGACAAAGATTTTGAAAAGTGTACCCTAACAATGTATTTTACCAGCAAGGGTTGATTGTTTTCCAGCAAGACTATTTTTAGTTAACTACATTTTTTTAGCTAATTTTAGCTAATTTCCGAACTTCACTATTGTATGTTTAGAGTGATTTTACTAACCATGTATTAGCTGGCTCAGGGTATCTAATCTATCAGATTGTAAGGTGTGATGTCAAGTTGTCGTGCCCAGTCACAATAAAGGTTTTTTCACACACACTTGATTGGCTCCCACTGACTCACCCCCAGGTACTCTTATAAAAGGAAATCCTCAGGATCACTCTTTCCATTAAGGAACTACGCTTTGATGGTGTTTGTACTTCTGATACTATTTTCTTCAATAAAGTACGACCTTCTAGAATCTGAACTTCGACTACGTTGATTTTTTTCCACCACGGCGAGCAGAGCTCCTTAGCCGAGCCACATTTACATTGTTTTGCCTGTTTTTTCTGTGTGTTTCATCTTTGATTTCTAGCTGCCACACTTGTGGTTCCTCTCACCAGACGACCTGATCAGCTGGAACTACGACCTGTATACGAAGCTTTTCTAAAGGCTTTACTCAGCCTTCAACCACAAGCCCTCGGGTATGCACAGCCTTTCTCAAGGCTTTACCGGTAGCCCAGCTTCTTCACCGACATCCCACTGTACCTTTATTAAGGCAGCCTGCCTGGTCATCCATTTGTTCTTGACTTCCCTAGGGTATTTTATTCATGGACGTTTTTCCTCCTCTGCATAGGAGCTTGAATACCCAGGTCCCACAGACAATCATTTTCCTGCTGGACAAAGTAATGGGTAATGGAAAACTATGCATCGTGTTTTTTTCTGAACCTGTCTGCTTCATGGTGAAACCATGCCTTATAATCAGTGGATATTTTATTAACCTATGTTGAAAAGTTTCTTCCATTACCTCATTTATTAAATGTTCTGGATAATTCCTTTCTAAAAAAAAAAGACTTTTAAGAAAACCACATTCTTTTTAAAAAGTGTTATGTTCACTAACCAGTCTTGAAAGTCTAATCTACTGCCCTTTAATTACATTGCGCTTCATAAAAAATGGATGTTGACTTTCAAAATGCAAAACGTTGTTTCTATAGGTCTCTTTTCTATAAATGTTGGAATAAAATTGTCCTTCCTTCTTATCCAAAGTTAATTCAATATCTAAAAACTGTATGATTTCTCCTAAACCAGGCACTTTAAATTTAAGAAACTGGGCATTGTTTTCCATCTCATTTATGATTGTAAACAGTTTCCCCTAGTTCGTCTCCAAGTAAAAAACATATCTTTTATGTAATGAGGATAAAATGACATCAAAGCAAACCCCTTTCATTTCTTAAGTTTTTCCATCTCCTAGTTACTCAAAACCAAGTTTGCATATGATGGAGCCATCTTGGACCCTATAGCTACACCTCTCACCTGATAGTAAATACTGTTGTAAATCTACAACTTCAACAAGATCATCAATTAAATCATCTTTTTGTGTTAAAAAGGTGTACTTACTGAGAAAATTCCTTATAAATACAATATCATCAGCATAGGGTATACTGGTGTACAGTGAGAATATATCGAGATTGAATAAAAACGTATCTTCCTTGGATATACTTTACTTTTGTAACAAATCCAAAAAAGTAATGAAACTTTAATGAAAAACTTTCAGCATTTGTATAAAATATGTACCTTCATATAGGCTGGTACAGGGATATCCACAACTTTGGTGACAATATAAACTAAATACTTATGGCTTGGATAGCTAAGAATTCCAAGGAATGCCAATGAGAACCATAGAGAGAGAGATAAAGAACAAGATATTTTCCTTGATGAGAAGATGGAAGGTTTTGAAAGTGATCTTAGATCAGGGACTGCAATTAGTTGGTACAGTATGTTCATTGCTCTCTTAATATTGTATATTGCACAAACACTTATGTATGACCTAGGGAAGGATTTTGGAAAAAAATAAGGAATGAGTTAATGAAGTATATTTAGGAGGATAAAGACCCAAGAGTGGAATGGTAGAAAATAATTTTACCAGTGGACAATGAGGAACTGGCAGTACCACATTTGCAAGCATATTTTAAAGCAGCCAACTGGTATATTATCTTCAGAGTAATAATTATACATCAAAATGGAAGTGAATAATGTTCATACAGGGGAGACATTAAACAGGTGAGGAAATTAGATATATAGTTATGAGTGTTAAAGTGGAGCAAAGCAAACATTACATGGAAATAATATACAGTAGCATAATAGATACATTGAAGGCTATGGAACTATTGCAGTAGAAGTTTGAATTGTGGCCAGTTGGACTCGGCAAACAGACATTTTCTATAGATATTGTGTTGGCAAAAGGATGGAGGGATAGAATAAGGAACACTTATTATTGTGAGCAGATATGAGTGAGGAGAAGGAGAATGGAAATTATAGATGTGACAGAAAACGACAGGCCAAATGGGAGAGAGCTCATGTAATACAGGGACTACATAGGATTCTGTATGGGTATGATGAAGAATTAAGAAAGAGATGAAGATGCAGGAAATAGCTAAATTACTAAAAGATGCCAGAACAAATGAGGCAGATAATAAAAGACTACTAAGTAGAATGCATCAGGTCATAACAGTGGATAGAGGAAAGAATTATGGGTTGAGAAATACAGGTATGGCAAAACATGGCTGAGAAGGTAATATCTGAAGAGAAGTGGAAGGAAATGTATATAGCTCCTATAACAGTGAAAAAATAAAATATGAAACATTGTGTGGAAATGTTTGATAAAATATTTTTACATGACAGAAAAGGTGCAAAAAGATGTTTATGGGGGTCAGCCCAAAGTGCTGGAGATATGGACAAGACTAGGTAGGGAACTTGAGGTATATATTCTGGGACTGTAGTAAGCTTGAATGCTTTAAGCAGGAATTAAAGGTCTTAAATTAGACCATTTTAGGACAGGAAGGCAGCTTCGAGAAATTAATTTTTTTATTTCAATTAGGCTGGAGACTTACAGGAACAGTTACATGTGCAAGATTTGATAGGATTATTATTGATAGTTGTGAAAAAGAGTATGGCAATGAAGTGGAAAACATCTCAGGAGTCCAATACAGAAGAAGTGGAAAACTGGAAAGCTCACCCATACTCTGCTACAACTTGATGTAAGGGAAATGTTAGTTTGCTTTTGCGTTCTTATATTTTGTATTAATTTATTGCCTTCTATTTTGTATGTTGTGATTTGTTTTCGCTACACTGTATTTTACTTGTATTCTTTCAATTGTATATTAAAATTAAAAAAGAGACCACAGCTGTGTTTCTTGTGAGTCACACAGAAATTAGAATGGGTCAATTAAGGAGTCACACGGAAGATAGAATAGGTCAATTAAGGTTAATTATCTGTGAACTGAGCATGGAGCTGGGAACTAAAACTTCTATTTAAGGGGCAAAATAAAACATTTTAAAGCTTTACTGGAAAGCTCACCCAGACTCTGCTACAACTTGCTGTGAGGGAAAGATTAGTTTGCTTTTGTTTTCTTGTATTTTGTATTACTTTGACTTCTTCTATTTTGTATGTTGTGATTTGCTTTCTATACACTGAGTTTTACTTGTACTGCGGTGGTGGTGCTGCGGTAGCGTTGTCGCCTCACAGTTAGATGTTGCTCGTTCGATTCTCAGTTAGAGCGTCTTCTGTGTGGCGACATGCGTGAATTGGCATTCCTTCATTGAAGGTTGTGCGTTAGGCCCGGTAAGCCAGCGCGTAGAACTCTACTGCCAATCATTAGCGGACTGGAGTTCTGCTGTGGCGACCCCTAACCGGGAAAAGCCGAAAGACACAAACAAACACTGAGTTTTACTTGTATTCTGCTTTTAATTGCATATTAAACTGAGGAAAGAGACCACAGCTGTGTCTCTTGTGAGTCAGACAGATGTTTTCCACCCTCCCATCCTGGTGGTATTGTGTTCTTAAACTCCACTTAATTTCTAGTTGCCTGTTCCTTACATTAATTTGACTACATACCTCCTTACCTCTCTCCTTTTATTGCTTGTTGTAAGAACAAAATTATTATTTAGCAAAATCATTCCCCTAGAAATTTTTAATTTATGGGCCATCCCACTGTATTCCATAGAACCAGAATATAAGGTGCCCGCACCCTTTCAATCTATCTTTCTCTTTTAAAATTAGTGGCTCTCCAATTAGACAGGTAAAGCTTAAGTTTCCCCCCTTTCATATCTAACTGCTTAGTGAACTCTGCAGTGCTTAGGATATTAACCCATCTTTTCCCATCTTATCTTTAAAATCTGCAACATCTATTGCAATACCACTATATTATTGCCCACATTCTGCCTCTCAGTAGTCATCTTGGAATTAGTGCTTCTGTTTTCTCCTGGTGAGAGAACGAGCACATGGACCTAATTTCCTGGAGTCGGCTGATCACTGGAAAGGCTAATAACTGTTTCATAGGTGATGGCTTGGAATTTGTGCTTATGTTCTGCTCCTGTTGAGATAAGGAGCAGTGTGCATTGATTACTGATTGTTTCTAACTGGGCAGTGAGTGTCTGTGCTTGACATTCCTGATTGGTCTGGTAGCTATTCAAGGCATCTACCAGGAAAAAGCTATAACAAGCCTACAGAACCTTGCATCATCTGGGACAAGACTGTGGATCACCAAACTGGTTGTGGCCTGCTTCTCATCTTGGGATTGGTGCTAATGTTTTGCTTCTGGTGAGAGAAAAAGCAAAGGAGCAATGTATCACAGCAGAGGGAAGCTGTGGTGAGACTAGAACTAGTAGTAGCCATTCACATGGCTCCTCTCTATTCATTGTTCTCGACAAGCTAATTCTTTGTTTTCAATAAGTACTGCTTGATTTGTTCCTAACTTCAGAAAGTCTGGCTAAAAACTTCATCCTTAAATTTTCAGGATTAGTTTTCCCTAAAGTATTTGGCAGTGCCCTGTATAGACATAGACATCTTGAGTGACATTTTTCCTGTAAAACCATGACTGAAATGTCACCAATACCTACTTGCATATAGGACAACTAGCTTAGAGTGACAAGCACTGTCCCCAGAGTTGCAAACCAGATACTCCTGACATGGCTTTATATTCTCACTGCAACTGTCCAATCTAACCACAGATATGAACTCTCCCACTATCTCCATTACAAGCTTGGTGGATATGGGCATCCTGAAGCAATCTAGAAATTGCCTCATATTTACTGACAACCAGTTAATTCTCAAACAAACTGATATGGTATGTGTGAGAGATGTATTTACACAATGTAACTGGAGGTAAAGCTCTCACAGGAAAGTACTCCTAATGTCAATAAGGTTGTCAGTAATACACATGCTGCATCTATCACACACAATTCAAAGCAGCCATATAGAACCACATATGCTGAAGATCTTAAATGTAACTTTTCTAAACCCCAAAGACCTTCTAGATGAAGTAGACATAACAAATACCCTCAGCAGCCCTGAATACACTCTTGAAAAACAGCGCCAACATCAACACATAGTCACATTTCAGGGATCCTCTACTTCTAAGCCCATAAGGCAAGCCACCACACAATCCAACATTCTTGTCATTGGAGACTCCATCATGAGACACATTGATATCCTTGTCATGAGGATGAGAAACGAGAAAGTCACTGTCAGTTGCTTATCAGGGGCTAGGATCCACCTACATTATGCATGCCCTTAGGTTATTGGACTATAAGTACCAGTATGACACAGTTATAGTCTGTGTGGGTATAAATGACCTGAGATGTACCTCCCTAAGCTACATGAAGAGACATCAAGGAGATCTTGGGACATGTGCCTTAGGCTGGTATAGGCCTAGCACTGAGCAGCATTTTACTTTCTCCAAGGATGATGCCACAATACAAACAAAAGATTAATGAAGTTAATAATTTGCTTAGTTTTTGGTGTCATTCTAAGTGGGTGCAATATTTTTCAGAGTGGCAGGAAGAAGTCAACAGACCATGCTGCTTTGTTAGGGATGGTCTGCACCTCTCCCCTCTAGGCTTTTGAATACTAGCTAAAACATTGTCTTTCACCCATAGTGTTTTTTTCGGCAATGCCAAACTGAAACTACTTCTGTATTACTGCTCAGTGCTAGGAGTCTAAACAATAAACTCCACTACCTAGAAGCTCTCTTCAGTCTAGAGGATCCTGATGTTTGTGCAGTCACTGAGACATGGTTTAAAACCATGGAGAGCACACCAACAGTGTGAGGTTATGATACCTTCCACACATTTAGACCAGCTACTACACAGATAGGGACTAAAGGTGGAGGTGTCTTGATTTTCATCAAAAATAAATATACCTCAAGGCTGGTCAAACAGGCAATGCATTTGAGCTACTCCAAGTTCAAATTACTGCAGGCAAAATTGAATACCACTTCTTTGCAAGCTATAGCTCTCCCTCTATGACTCACAAAATTCATACCATGTATTTAAATGTATTGGAAATGCTCCCCATCCACCCAGTACAATACTCATGTGTGACTTTAATTACCCCACTATTAACTGGGAGTCCTATATGACACCAAATGTATAGGTACCGAGATTCCTGGATTTTGTAAACACAAACTCCCTGCACCAGATTGTCAATACACCAAACAGAGGTGCAACCATACTGGATCTGGTTCTCATTATAATGAGAGAGTGCTGCACACACCCTAGTGTAATGTCTTTTCTGACAAAGTCTCCTTTGAAGTAAAAATAAAACCTGGAACCCCAGCTAACCCTGGAATATTCAGGATTACTCTAAGGCTAACATCCTGCTATTAACTGACAACCTGGCAAAATGTGATGCCCCCATAAACCCTGGGAACACGTCTGCCTATGCAGAACTGTTCACAAAGATCCTATACAAACATTTTAATAGCTACATAGAGGTAGTTGTACCCAACAGGAAGAAGTACAGAACTAACTAAAAAAGCAAGCCACCTTTCTGGAATCACAAAATCAATAGGCTGTATAACAGAAGGATTAAAATCATGGCAAAAATTAAGAAGGAGCAGCACCCAGCTGAATAAAAGCACTTTCATCAAATGAAACAAACAACTCAGAGGACAAATAAAGTCTATCAAAGCCAAATCTGAGATAAATTTGGCCTCCCAGGCCAGAGACAACCACAAAGCATTCTTTAGCTATGTCCACAATTTCAAAGACAATACACAATTGTGTGTAGAGCTCATTGTAAAATGGAGCCATCTATACTGAGACAGACTATATAGCAAATCTACTAGCCGACAAATTCAGCTCCAACTTTACCCCTCTCTCCCCTTCAACCTTCCCTGAGGAAATACCATCAAATATAACTCCTCCTGCTATCACTAGGGAACAAGTCCTTAATGCTCTCTTTTAGGCCAGGAACACTGCATCAACGTGCCTAGACAGTATCCCAGGGTACCTTTTAAAAAGCATGCAACATGACCGATCAGGCCCTCTGGAATTGCTATTTCACTGTAGCCTCCAAACAGGCTTTGTGCCTCATGAATGGAGAACAGTAACAGTCATCCCTCTGTACATCTACAGGCCCAGGAAACTACAGATTCATAAGTCTCATAGCCTTATATGCAAAGCCATGGAAAGAATTATCATGAAAATTATCAGTAATGATATAGTAAACCTCTAGTCACTGGAACCAACCTAATTTAGTTTCATCAAGGGTAGGTCATGCCTACTCGACCTAATGGACATCTTTGAGGAGGTCACCAAAGCAATGGATGAGGGCAAAATGGTTCACACTGCCTACCTTGACCTGGCCAGTGCATTTGACACAATACTCCACTTGGGCATTTTTGACAAACTCAACAGGTTAAGTAGAAACCTGTATGTTACCCAGTGGATAGCCAACTGGTTCACAGACAGGACCCAGAAAGTTAGAAATGAGAGTCTACCTCTACAAAGAGGCCAGTCACAAGTGGAGTCCATTGGGGATCAGTCCTTGGACCACTCCTTCTTGGCATTTACTTCTCTAAAGTCATGCCAATGTCAGTGGTCTCTGGCTGACTAAATTTGCAGATGATTGTAAATTAGGAGCTGTTATTGAATCCCTCACCAACAAAATGTCCTCCAGAAAGGGCTGACACAGGTAAGCAACTGGTGTCAGAGCCATGGACTAAAATTAAATGCCAAGAAATGCATAATTGTACCCTTCAGGAAGTCATCCACTCATGGTAACTATCGCACTGATGACACATTTCTTGAGCTGACCCAGGAGTCAGAAACTTGGGGACTCAAATAGTAATCTAGCCTTTGACCATCATGTGTCTACAGCAGTGATGAAATCATTCTATTTTGCACAACTTATAAGGGCATGGCATCTAGGTCCAAGAAAGTCATTATTCCACTGTATTCAGCATTCATCAAACCTAACATTGAGTACAATACCCCCTTTGGTATGTACCTAACCCGGCATACCCGACAAATGGAACGTCCACAGAGGTTCCTCATTAAAAGAATACAGGGCATAAGTAAAATGTCATATGCAGACTGCCTCAAGGCCATATCCCTGTGTTCTGTTCCCTACAGGATGTTGTGAAAAGATCTATGCCTGGCATAGACGGCATTGAGGAACCCCACTCTGATGAACTTCTTGCATATCAGCAAAACAAACAGCACCAGAATTGCCAGTTCTAAAGACTTAAATCTTGCCTGTGATATAAATAGGAACTGTTGGAGAGACAGGTATGTATCCCAGAGACTACCCTGTCTCTGTAACAGGCTCCCCATCCATGTGAAGCAGAGTTCCTCACTAACCCAATTCAAGTGTAACTTGGACAATTGAATGGGAAACAGGAACTTCATCCGTGGCTTGGCACCTATATCTCTAATGGACACAGGCAAACTGTAAATGGTTCATGTCCCAGGCCCCTGCTTGTAAATGTTTCATCTCACAAGCCCCTGCTTATACGTATCAAGGTTACCAGAACTTGTTAGAGATTTGGGATGCATGGCCAGGCTTAAAAAGGCCCTTGTGGTCATTAGCCTAGTAAACACCCATGAACCAATGAACCAATGAACCTAAGATAATAAATAAATTAATGCAAATGGAATGGGGAGTACTGAAACATACTCTGGGTGAGTTGCTTGAAAAAAAGTGGAAGCACTGGGAGCCAAAACAGGAAAAATAAAATTAAAAGTGGGGGGGGGAGCCAAAATGGGAATAAGAAGAGAGGAGAATAGAAAAATATGCGAGTGAAGAAGGAAACCTGAGACAATAGGACCGAAGAGGGCAGGCACCGAGTAAAGGAATATGGCAGAGGAAAGGAAGAAGAAATGTGAAAAAAAATAGGGGAAAAAGTGAAAAGGGGAAAATAAAATGGAAATGCTAAAATGCTGTCATTAGGATTATGCAATGCCTGGATTTAGGCTGAGACTGATGTTAACTATAAGAGACTGCTGCATAAGCATGGAATTTGTGAGTATTTAATAGACAAAAGGGCCAGTTACCAGGGAAATGTAGTGCAGCTTGCATTAGGACTGCATGAAGAATGTATGCTAGGAGTTCTATTTAATAAAGAAGTGTTTTTAAAAACTTGCAGGCATAAAGTCCTTGAATTATCAAAGGAGGCTGGTGGCTGTATCCCTTTATTCCATGTCAAACAGGATTTTCATGTTCCCTGTTAGAGTGTGAACAATCCAACGTTTGGTGAATTCTGATTCACAATAATAGGAACAGCTGACTTTGAAGGAAGTAAAAGTGACTTAACTATGACAATTTAGCCACCACAAGCCAGTTATCCCTGTGGTACAGTTTCTGACACCTCCTACTTAAAACCCAAAAAGCCAGAAGAATTTGTGAGGTCCTGCTTTCACAGTCTGTATTCATACTGAAAATTAAGATCAAGCAAGCTTTTAACCTTCTACTACCTGGGAGGTTTATATCCTCCCTGAGGTCAGAATAGCACACCTGTGTTCATTTTCAAAGGTGTACCATCCCAACCTAACTCCTCACCTGACAGTGTCCCCAGAGCGGGCTGCACCAAGATGTCTGGGTGCTTGGAGCCAGAGTGAGAGCCCTGGAGGGGCTTACCCCACCACCTCAATGGGTAAGTGAAAAAACAATGTTACCCAGCACTAACTGCACAATCTGAGGTCAAACCCAAGTGTGATGGTTACCACAGTGATGAGTAATTTCCCACTGATTCTAAGGTGGCAGACACTGCAACTTAACATACCCAATTATATCCTCCAACCCAGTGATCCTCTCCCTTTATGCCTATGGCCACCTCAGTATGTGTTCAGTCCTCACCTCACCATTGTCTTCCCTGTTTGTTTCATGTCACCTTTGCCATTGTGTTCCCCTCCCTCATTGTGTTACCCCATGCCCTGTTAATCATGTCTGTCTTTCCCTGCTACTTAACATCCCACTTTTACAAACCTTTCACTTTCCTGACTTCCTTCCCCAACTTCCCCTTCTCAAATAAATAAATAAATAAAAGTGCACATAAGCAACACACAAAATATTAATAATAATTTCTCCCATATAAAATGTCTCAGATATTTGAAAAATGTGCACATGATTGGATTGATGTGCTTATCATATAAAGCTTACTTTTCTGACAAATAATTGAGGATTGACATCTATTGGAATTCTCCAGGATTATTGAAATAGGAATTTGAGATGTATGTTACTACCCCACCTCCATCCTGCTCATTCCTTATTTTCTCACATTGTGTTCAGCCCTCTGCTTGCCTCCCTTTTCATCTCTGTCCTGTAGTCCATTTCACATCCTTTAATCTATTCAGAAGTAGATACACACAACAAACACATGCCCACAACAGTCTTATAAAAAAACAGATCTTTCTATCTTCCTGCTGGGCTTGACATATCACAGAGAGCAATGTCGATGCACATGTATAACCAGCGAGACGCAACATTTCTCATCCATTCTCAAAATAGAAATCAAATCCTTGTCATATTCTACTATCTTTCAATTGTTAAAGTAGATGAGCTAAGCATTCTTCAGTGTCACCAAGCAAATCTGAAATAAAGTAAAACTAATGTCATTATTCTGACTGTTTTGATCACTCAGTTTACTAAGTGTTCTCATGAAATGATTTGTAATGCAGGGCTGAATTCCCTGGGTTTTGTGTGTTATTTTACATGATCAGTTTATAGCCTGCATGCGTAAATACATTATATTTTCCTGATGCGTGTGTTTTTGTTTTCACCTATTTTACTCAGACTGCTTTTGTGGCATCCCTTGCTAATTACACTGGTATAGAGAATATCAATAGGAAAGACTTGTACTGAAATCCCTTGAGACTCATCTTTCTTTCCTTGCTATCAGTCTGTAAATGTTCAGCATTTCCATTATATGTGTATTTATGATCCCTTTTAGTCTATAACAGTGGCTTCTCTTGCTGAGAATATACTGGCATGTAGACTGAATTGACTGGTCAACATCTCTGAGGGTGTCATATTTTACTTTTTTAATGACACTCACATAATACTATAGGACCACTACTCATACTGTTGTCAGGACTAGTGCCAGTCACTACATCATCTTACTTTACTGTGTACCACCTCCAGTCTTAGGTTTCATATTATTCTACATTCAAGTATTGTTATACCCCCTTCACCATTGTCTTATGAAGCACTATTTTAGAGAGATGCTACCCTTATACTCTTCTGCCCTTTTATGAGGTTCCTGTTGCTATAGTGAAATCTATACTTTAGCATTAGCCATCCATGATATTTTCCCTTTTATGAAACATTTCTTTCTATAAATTTGCTGTATATTACATCAAGATTGTCTACATCATTTTCTCATCTTGCAGACTTGTGACAACTACCAGAGGTGCTTGTGCACATTCAGTGTTCACCTCAGCTGCTCATACTTTAATCTGGCTGCAAGGTGTTCTCACACAGTCTGGTCACTGCTCTGTATTGCTGCCATGATGAAGAACTGCTCATTTTGCACAATGGCCTGGACACATACATAGGTAATAAGCACTGCAGGTCACCACGTATGCAGTGTAAATAGTGCTGGCTTGGCCACAATTGTGGATGCAGTTTCTGAATCCCCATGAGACTATTAGTAATGCAAAGAAGTCTGAATCTTCAGTCACAGAGGATTGGCACAAATAATGAGTCATAAACTAGATGACACATCAGCCAAAAAAAAAAGATTTAATCAAAGAAAGTGATCTAGCAATTGTTTCTGCTTGAACACTCACAAGTGATGTTAATACCTGTTTTAGATTTAACTTCCAATAAAAATTCAAGGAAGTCACTGAAAAACAATATAGTAATGTTTCTTCCAGAGACACTCATGAAAAGCAATAATTTATAGTACTATCACTGCAAGTCATCAAAGAGATAAGCAAAAAAATAAATAAATAAATAAAAACCTGTTTCCTTTACCATATAATACAATAGAGACATTAACCCAGATTCTCAAAAGCTTGAACGGCGTGCAAGATCGGTGCAGGAGCCCAAGCAGGCAATTTGTCCACCGTGCGATCCAGGAACAGCCTGCAGGGGCATGCACAAGCGCTCCTGCACTAATCTTGCATGGACGAAGCCCTTGTATGCAAATCACCCCATTTTCAGGAGAAATCCATGCAAATGAGGTGAATCTGTGATCCAGGAAGCTTGTGAACGTCTGTACAGGGATAGTGCAATCAGCAGAAATGTACTCGGTTAGTAACCGAGTACATGTCTGCAAACTCCAAAATGGAGCCATGACAGCCCCAAATAAAGGCTGCATATCATGTAATAAGCATGCCAATGGCCAAATATAAGGCCATTGGCATTGCAAACATACAAAAATTTAAAAAATCAACTTTTAATTCCTATTAGCCGATCCCAGCTGTTTAAGCATAGGGCAGCAGCGCGCAAACAGGATCGGGGGGAAAATAACAAAACAAACCTAAATTAAGCAGTCTAACTAAAATCAGTATTCTGCCATGCAAGTCAATTGCAGATAGAAGACAACCTGGCCAGTGAGTAGTGGTTGCTATGGGGGAAGGTTCAGTGTGGGACATGTAACTATGCATTAGCAGGCAATCTTATGCAAATGAGGGGAAGGATAGTAAATCCCAGTTTTCCCCAGGATGTGAGGCAGGTCCCAACAGTGTAAGAGTATGAATAGCTGGCTGCAAGCCTAGGAGGCAGGTGACATCATGGGGGTGTGTGTCAGGCATACTATAAGCGGATTGGAGCCCTGTGGCCTGGGGTTGCTCCTAGCATAGCACAGCTAAGCCAGGGGGTGTGTCTAAACCTGCCTAGCAGTCATTACAAAGCCTAAGCGGGTATGCGTGCCATGCACCGGGTTGTACAGGAAGAAAAAAGAGGTTCAACCAGGAAATAGCAGGAGTCTGCACATATGAGCACTCTGTTTGCACGACACACACACAGGCTGAAACAGGAAGGCAATGGGAATTGAAAACAGCAGTAGGAAGGTAATCAATGAGTACTAGCTTAGCTGGCAGATGAAATGTATCAGAACCAGCCAATTACACAGGCAGCAGTCCAGCCCAGCCCAGAACACTACTATAAACTATGCAAACACCTACCCCTCTGGTTTTGCCCACACTCTACACCACCAGTGTAAACAAGCGGGGAACTTTTAACACTCACAACTGCAAAATGTTAGGGGCTGTAATAGCTACCATACAACTACTTGTGAAAGAGGCTGAGGGTGGTGAGGATGTGAATGCTGCCACGAAATCCACAGTGAGGAGACGGAGAAGAGTGTACAGACCCAGAGTAACCTACCAAGGGCTACATGAGCTGGAGATAGTGGAGCACTATAGGGTGGACAGGGACCTCCTACAGAAAATTGTTGAGCAGTGCCGGCCACGCCTCACACACAGAACTAACAGAGGAGAACCCATCCCAGTGGATACAAAGGTATGTGTAGGCCTAAGGATACTAGCTACAAGTACCTTCCAAAGGCCAACTGGGGATATGATGGGGATCTTACAGGCATCTTCATCCAGGGTACCCCACCAGTTCCTGGATACCATGTCAGCACATGTCGTTGAGCACGCATATTTCCCCAACACCCATGAGGCATTGACCAGCAATATGCAACTATTCCACCAAATAGCAGAATACCCTGAGGTAGTGGGTGCTATAGACTGCATGCACATATGCATCAAAGCACCACCCGCTGAGCAGGGTAGGGTCTACATCAACTGCAAGGGCTTCCTCTCCATCAACTGCCAGGTCTTGTGTAATGCTCAGGGCATAATAATGAGCATGTGTGCTGGCTGCCCTGGAAGCTTTTACGATTCCCACATCTGGCATCTGATGCAGCTATATCAGAGATTTTCCAATGGGGACATCCCACACGGTCACCTAGTGGGGGATGCTGGATACGCACTGGAGCCATGGCTGATGACACCTATCAAAAATGCACACACACCCGAACAAGAACTCCATAATGAGGCACACGCAGAAACAAGAATCATAATATGCAGAAATGTACTAACATTCAATGCCAACTGATCGATGGATACCCGCTGAGACAGCATGCAACCTGTCGGTGTACAACACAAACCTCAGCACTGCAGTACAAACTACCTGGACTTGATCCACACATCCAATACAGATGGCTATACTGGGCATGCTCATGCACATAGAGAAATGAAGGCAATGTAACTCAACAACATACTGAAAGGTCACACTGGGCATGCTCACACATGAAGGCCATGTCTGCAAACACCAGTGAACCAGACATATCTGGCAGTAGCAGTTAGTGCAGACATTCGTCAATATGCACCACTCATGCCTTGCACACACAGTGTATAGGAATGCAAACATATATGTAAGGACAACACACTATAATAAGCCAAAGGTAGATGGACATAGATGTGTGGAAGAGGGTGGCTGTGACAAGGAGCCATCCAGGCCTGTCCCACCCAGTACACAGCCAAAGGGCCCAAAACACATGAGGTGCAGATGTCACTCACTGCAGATACTAGCCACCAGTATCTGTCAGCAGAATACACTATGTGGTGCACGTGCCAGCTGTGCAACATGACTGTACAAGGAAGTAGTCATCTAGCAACTGCATACACTTACCTGTGAAATATGACCTTGTGTGTGCCCACATGTGCTGTGTCAACCCCTAGACGAATATGTAATGGTCCATGCACACACACTGCTCTCCCCATAGCCCTACTATGACAAGCCTGCTGAGGTCATCCAATGTTAGATACACCTTTGGGAGGATTGTGGCCTAGTAATCACTGTGGCGTGTTCCATAACTGTGTACTGCTGTAGTGTAGTTAGGTAGGGATTTGAATCCCAGACATGCCAATTGTGTGTGCGTGTCTGTCTGACTGTGTAGAGAGCAATGCCTTTTAGGGTAGTCACACCCCCAACAATTTTAATGCACAACTTCAGCAAGGCTGCTGATGTCATCCATCTAGAAATACACCTCTGTAAACTTGTAGCCCAGTAATCACTATAGCACATCCTATAAGTGCGTACCACTGTTGTGTGATAAACTAGTTAGGTAGTGGTTCTGCTCCCAGACATGGGAAGTGTGTCTGTCTGTCTGTATAGAGAGCAATGCCTTTTAGGCCAGCCATGCTCCTCACAATCCAAATGCTCAACCTTTGCAAGGCAGCTGACGTCATCCACCTAGTAATACACCTCTGGGAATCTGTAGCCCAGTAATCTCTGTAGCGTGTCCTGTAACTGCGTACCACTGCAGTGTGATAAACTAGTTAGGTAGGAGTTCTATTTCCAGACATGGCAACTGTGTGTGTGTGTCTGTGTAGAGAGCAGTGCTTTAATGCTTTTAGGCCAGCCACACTCCTCACAATCCAAATGCTCAACCTTTGCAAGGTAGCTGATGTTATCCACCTAGTAATCCACCTCTGGGAAGCTGCAGCCCAGTCATCTCCATAGGGCATACTGTAACTGCGTCCTGCTGTAGTGTAGTTAGGTAGGTGTTCTGTTCCCAGACATGGCAAGTGTGGATGTACATGTGTTTATGTATTTGTTCCTATGTCAGTGTAGGGAGAAATGCTTTTGAGTCCATTCACAGACACTACAACCTCCAATGGTCCACATTGACAAGTGTACCAATGTCATCAACTGTGTGATACACCTTTGGGGAAGTGATAGGCTGGTAATCTCCATGGAGCATGCTGTAACTGTGTACTGCTCTAGTGTGATAAACTATTTAAATATGAGGTTCTAACCCCAGCCTTGACAACTGTGTGTGTGTGTGTGTGTGTGTGTGTGTGTGTGTGTCTGTCTGTGTTTGTCTGTGTAGAAAGCAATGTTTTGTAGGGTAGGCACACCCCCTACAATTTAAATGCTCTACCTTGGTAAGGCAGCTGATGTCATCCACCTAGTAATACACCTCTGGGAAGGTTGTAGCCCAGTAATCACTGTAACGAGTGCCATAACTGCATACTGCTGTAGTGTGATTCAGAACTCTGGTAGGGTTCTATACCCGCCCATGGCAGTTCTGGATGTTTTGTGTGTGTTCCACTGTCTGTGTAGGGAGCAATTAATTTTAGGCTAGTCACACTCAGTACATGTCAAATGCTCTATATTGGCAATCTTGCTGATGTCAGCCAATATCATATACACCTTTGTGGAAGGAATACTGCAGTAATCACTGTGGCACGTACTATAACTGTGTAGTGCTGTAATGTAATAAACTAGTTAGGTAGGGGTTCTACCCCTGGACATGACAGGTGTGTGTGTGTGTGTGTGTGTGTGTGTGTGTGTGTGTGTGTGTGTGTGTGTGTGTGTGTGTGTGTGTGTGTTTACCTCGTATCCTGTGTGGAGGAGGGTGTGAGTGTGTGACACCTGGGCCCAATGTGTAACGGGTTTTGCAATTTTCTTATATGGTGGCCCTAGTACATATCACAATGTCCACTGTACAGGGAAAAGAGCTGTGAAATAGCTGAGAGGATGGAGTGCATATCCATACCATACATGTGACATCAAGGCCAGGCAATCACAGTTAGCAACCCAAGTATTACCCAGAGCACACTCACAACCAATGTCTCATACACACACGTGGCAAGGTAACAGCCATGATGTGTGTAGTACACTGCATATCGGTGACTGATAGTAACTATGGTGTGAATGCAGGGGCCTACAGAGGCCATGGCATCCTGTCCATCAGTACGATAGGCACATAATTGCAGACAGTGTGCCTTCATTATGTTTCCCACTGGATGCCTGCAACAACTGTGGTTCCATCACATGTGAGCCACAAAGTACATACCATGCCTTACTCACATGCCCTGTATGGACAGATGCCACTGACACCAGGGAATACTTGTAGCATGCTACCAATGTATGTGCAGGGTCTGCCTGCTGTCAATTACCTGGCCCCACCACATGCGGGTGGGACTGTCATATCGGATGATAACATTCCGTGTACACAACATGGGCCAGACAAACCAGCTACATTTCCACATGCCACTGTATATGAATGGGGGATGTGTGCACATCCCAAACACCGTCCATGTCATGGCATATAGAACACATACATGCCAAGCATTGCACAGCACTGGCCACGCACAATAGCAACCCAGGAGACTGGATGATGAATACTACACCCACCTGTGTGGTCCATTCTGGACACTACACCCCTTAGTCATAATGCAGACCATTCTCATGTGGCCTGATGCCAAGGTATACCCCCTCACCCAGCCTTGTACAGCCGTCTGGCACCATCAACCACTACACACCTGTGAAGCACTGCACACATGCACGCCGGTACTAGCAGCCTGTGTCTGTGTGTGTGGTGTGTGATGCATCCGACCACATTCATACCCAGTACCACACCATTGGCATACTAAAGCATGACCTCTAATGTCAGACACTGTCCAATACCCTTTGAGCATAGAACCCCAGGATAACCCCTTTGGGCCAAGTGATACCTATGCATTACTGTATTGTGGTAAGGTAAGTGGTTAGGAAGTGTATTTGTTACCCTGCCAAGTGTGGCAATGTGTATGAGTCCCTTACAGAGTGTGGCTGCATTGACACTGACACCTATTCTTGTGGACAGGCCTGTGTGCTACACCTACTGTATCTCAACAGTGTTGCAGATGTCACTCACCAGCATATATGAGTCTGGAAGCTCACCAACATGTAAGCTATGTGGCGCATGCAATAACAAGCAATAGCAAGCTCAGATGCTCATAAGCCTAGTACTTATTATACAGCAGGAACTTCTCATTGTAACATTTGTTAATGTCTGTTATGTACTTTACAGATAAAGATTCTAGTTGTCTACTGATGTACTATGTTCTTCATCTGTAAATATGTTGCAAGTAATTGCTATATTAAATTGTTAATCACTATGTAATCCAATGTAACTACTGTCTGTTTATTTATCTCTGGAGCTTTTCTCCCCGGGCCTCCACTGAAAATGGACCTACGTCCAGTCAGACACTCCCGGTCAACAAATTTAAATAAATAAATAAATAACTGCATACACATGTGATAGCTATGCATAGTTAGTCAGGTGTTTGAAACCCCAAACTGGTAGGTGTGTGACAACACATGCTTAAGTTTTCCTCACCCACACCTTCCCTGACATACATTGTCTCTGTCTATCCCACCCACACCCTCTCTGGTGGATGTGGGATGTACACCTGCTTTGCTAGGCAGAGCCTGTTTTTTGTAAGTGATGGTCATGATCAGCTGATGGCCTCTGCACCAATTGTAGTCCTCCTCTAGCTGAGTGCATGTGGAACAGCTGTGGTAACATTCCCATAGCTAATTGCATGGTAACACACACACCAATATCTAGGAACAACATTTTGGTATTGGCCCTTTACATCCACTGTGTGCAGGAACTAGATCTGTCATTTGGCGAAATGCATCTCAGATGGATTGGAGATTTACCTCTAACAACTTACACTGTGGAAACAGGCAGTGGTGGCTGGTGACTTCAAATCAAAGGGGGGCTGCAGGAGACAGCTGAATGGGTGGGGTCAATGGGAAGGGGTGTGGCCAACTAGAAAGAGGAGGAGCTATGCTCAAAACCACAACAACTAACTAAATACACTGCCTGGGTGCCAAACCGTCATTATGAGAGTCCAATCAAGACAAAATGAAGTGTAGAAGAATAAAAATATTTCAATGCATTGGCTGCATGACAGCTTACTTAATATCTAGATGGAAACAAAAAGGTTGTGAGGCATGAAAAAATAAATTACTTTTTAAATACATTAATGGAATGCCAGTCAAAATCAAGTAGCACTCACCTCAAACCACTTCTTGCACTGCAGTTCTAATTATAATTTATATTCAGCTTTATTAAAGTACCAAGTAACATGCTGAAAGTAGAAATGTCTGCTGCCCCCACTTGTAAAAATGTTTCTTATCCAAAAAAAGACCTGCTGCCTGACAACTATCTACTTGTTTCATGGGGAAAACATGATCAAAGTAAAAAATGAAAAGCAAACAAGAAATAAGCTCAAGATACATTGTTTAAAAGGATTACTGTACAGGTTATGGACCACACGATTGGCATTCTGTTTAGTTTACGGGTAAAGCCTGCAGAGATGACTGGAAGTCTCCAAGTGTAATGAGCTTCTTAAAATAATGTAATCTGTCCTTTATTACAAATATTGTCATATGCATTTCAATACCCAAGGCTTATACATTATCTAGTTAAGTATTCTCTACATGGCAATAACAGAAAGGCTTTCAATGTTGGCAATTCTTAAACAGTATGCTTATTAAAGTTTACTTGCATCTTACGATCTCAGCCAAGCTTACCTGATGATCATTAAAGTATTGCTACTTAAACACAGAGCAACAGGCACTTTGAGTAATAAGCATAAATCAAAAGTACAAAAAATATGACAGAAACCAGACCATTCTACAAAAATCGTCCTTGTGTCTACCTTGGATGGGGGGGATACTCTGCACATTTACATTGCATAACTACTCCTTGCCTTGCTTCGACACATCCAGAGTCACTACATGGGGGAGTGGAGTGCAAGAAGTATGTCACAATTTGAAATGTCTCTGGCTGACTTTGATGGCCCTGACACATTTGTCATACCTCTCAACCTCAGAGCAAGAAATCTGGACAAAGCCATACAAAGAAGTGGGGCAAAGGCCCAAAAATAAGGACAATTTTTAAATATTGCTCTTATAAACTTAGAAAGACAATAGAATAGGTCTTGCATTAGTATGAATTTTCTGAAGGGTATGAAATCTGAAACTCAAATGTCTGTCATTATTTTTTAAATTCAGTCTTTAACGATTTGTCATTAATTTGCCAAAAAAACACAATTGTGCCAAAAAAACACAATTTTATGAAAAATGGAACAACAATGTGATGTGAAAATATAAAATAGCCACACAATACAGCTGGGAACCTGTCAAATAAGGGAAACTTTAATATTAGTACTGCTAACTTGAGCAGCTGACAAAATAAAAGAATCTACATGCATTTCTGAAATAAAAGTAATCTATAACTCTGATTATTACAGTTATTTCTTAATTGTAAACCCTCCATGTTTTCATCCAAAATGGCTATTTTGCAGAGGGAAGAGCAACATTTTGAGCCAAAATCAGGGACAGTTGAGAGGTTTGGCTATGCCTAATTCTATAAAGCAATTTATTTGCATGTACCTCTCAACCTGTTAATGCAATAAATCTGGACAAGGCCAAATATATTGGGGGAACATATAAACAGTACTAAAAATTGCTCTTTTATAAACTGAGACAGTTGATAGAACAGGTCTTACTTTAGCATGCATTTTTCTGAAGGTTATGAAGTCTGAAACGCAGTGTGTCATTATTTAGTGACTTAATTCCTAAATGATTTGCCAGAAAAAGACAAATTTTATGAGGAACAAACCAAAAATAAGAAGCAAAAATCTATTCATTCTTTTAAAATCTGGGCAGTTTGGAGGTATAGTTCAGCTGGGGCTGTCTTTAAGTTTGCCGCCCTTCCCCCTCACAAAATCATGGTCGAATGGAGCCTCCCCCTGCAGCCATTCCAATGATCAATTACTCGGCTATTTCACTCTTTTTACCATAAACACTAATGTGCATACTGATTTACTTCTATGAAGATTTGGACTTCATTTGAAAGTTTTATTTTGCATTTTACAGAACAAACACTAAGACATCTGCTAAACAAACTTAGCATTAAAACTTCTCTGCCCTTGAAACTTACATTCATTGAAACAGCATTGAAACCCACATTCAAGGAAAATACATTTTACCAGTGGCAGAACTGCCCAATTCAGAACATCTTTCCAGTAAACAATGAAACAAAATGCATGCACCCATAATGACAAAACTGCCCAGTTCAGAACATTTCCATCATAAAAGTCTACTCAAACTTCTACAGTCCACCATTATCAGTAAATATGCACAATTCTACAGTCCACCATTATCAGTAAATATGCACAATTCTACAGTCCACCATTATCAGTAAATATGCACAATCTCTGAAGAAGTAAAAAAGTAATCTAAATAATTCCACATTAAATAAATCTGTAACTAATAAAGAGGTTGCTGCTAGCAAACACCTTTATATTTCATGGTTTCATCGAAAAATAAAGTGTCTGATGCCCCTGAGGAATAAATTGCCTATATTACATTAAAAATGATAAGCTAGTAATATTGCAATAGGAAATGGATAGCAAACCGATAACAGGCTCATAGTTAGTATCTTAACTTTTTCAGTACGGCAGCATTCACCCCTTGTGGGAGTAGAACCAACAACCTTCTTTATCAAAAGCAAGTACACAACCTGTTGTGCTTATTAACAATGCAAGCTGACTTAGCATAAGCAGCACTAAACTTCTCTTCCCCTGCAGCTCTCAGCTCCTTGTAAAATGTACTCAATACTCAGCTGCATCTCAACTTCGCAACACAAGAAATCTGGAAAAAGCCAAATGTATTGGGGGGGGGGTCAAAAGCCCAAAAACAAGGGACACATTAAACATTGCATGTATAATCTTGGAATGTTGCTAGAATAAAATGCTGTGTTACCACCATACATTTTACTGCCAAGGTCCCTGTGCAAAAGAGTCAGAGCAACATACCACTATTCCAAATCAGCTGCTTTGTGAAAGAAAAATGCTGTGTTACCACCATACATTTTACGACCGATGTCCCTGTGCAAAACAGTCAGAGCAACATACCACTATGCCAAATCAGCTGCTTTGTGAAAGAAAAATGATGTGTTACCACCATACATTTTACTACCAATGTCCCTGTGCAAAACAGTCAGAGCAACATACCACTATGCCAAATCACCTGCTTTGTGAAAGAAAAATGCTGTGTTACCACCATACATTTTACTACAATGTCCCTGTGCAAAACAGTCAGAGCAACATACCACTACGCCAAATCAGCTGCTTTGTGAAAGAGTGGAAGACTGAAACTTAAATGGCTATCATTTAATGAATTCAGTTCCCACTATAGCTGTCAACCTCTTAGCACAAAACACCTGGACAAACCCAGAAATGATGGAATACAGCACTCAAACATATTCAGTGAATTAATTTCTTGCCATAGCTGTCAACCTTAGCACAACAACCTGGACAAAGCCAATAATGGGGTAATACAGTCCCAAAAAATAAGGACAAATTTCAAATATTCATCTTATAAACTTAGAAAATTGCTAGAATAAAAGGTTGTGTTACTACGTATTTTCTGAAGAATATGAAGTCTGAAATTCAAATGCCTGTCAATTTTACTTCTGAAGGAACAAAAACAATTTTCAGCAAAAGCCCAGGGAGAAATACTGCAGACACATGTCTTTGTAAAATGACAGGACACCAGAGCAAATACACACAAACACAGGGATGAGATGCAGACTCCACACAGAAGGCACCCCAGCCAAGAATCAAACCAGAAAACCTAGAGGCAACAATGCTACCACTGCACCATCAAATATGTAAGGAATTAAACATTCAGAAACCTGAAGTCTGAAATTTTTAATTTTATTTAACATTTGTTAATCAGGACAGTCTGACTTGGAACAAAAAAACAATTTTCAGCAGAGGCTCAGGAAGAAATAATGCAGACACGTCTTTGTAACATGGGAGGACACAAAAGCAAACCCACACAAACACCGGAAGAAGATGCAGACCCCACACAGAAGGCACCCCAGCCAAGAATTGAATCTGAGAACCTACAGCTGTGAGGCAACAATGCTACCACTGCACCATCAAATATCAAGCATTGCAACATTTAGAAATCACAGATATTATGAGGAACAGATCAGATCAAATATGAAGCAAAAATCTGCAATTTTTTTTTTTTTTTACAAATGGTGGTGGGTAGGGAATTCAGGTCCTTAACACCTGCATACAAGGTCAAGCCTGAGGTATTCCCTACCACACCACCATGAGCTTTAAAACTGTAATCTTGTTAATAATTTATGCCACATTTTTATTAGAACTGTGACTTTAGTGTGCTACATCCAATTCAGTGCCATATTTATCCCATGCATATTGCACAACTTTAACAAATATTCCACAGAATTATCAGTTTTGACCATTCATAAAGCCAAGATTATAAAAGGACATGGTAAGGGTAAGATGAGCAGGGTGTCACTTTAGAATTTACAAAGCAATTTAAAAGGATAAACTTTCTTATGTTATAATGCGATAAACTTTTGTTTCATTTCATTATATCCAAGCACAGAGCAACAAATGTTCCCAGTGAAACACAATGTTAAAAAGCATGCAGTCAAATTAGGCAATACTCTTTGATCCAAAATAATAAAGCAATACAAAATATCAATGATTTTTTGCAGGAAGGTTAAGGTCCTGTACATTCATCTGAGACCCATAATTTAACTACACTCACTTAATTGTTATACAATCACGGAGAAGGGACAAAATTACATGCAATGACTTTTTTTTCTCTTTTCCATCACAGATTGCAATGCAGTCATAGATCAAACAGCATCAACACTGAATAATTACTGATTTTCAAAAAAAACTACTATAGAGGGTAAACAGGTCAACTATACCGAACACAAGCTGTTTGAGGAGATGATTAGAAGGCACATATATTGCAGTAATGAAGTACGTACCAGCGGGTCAACTCCATAACACTGACATTTTATATACACAAATGCAAAAATATATTCTCACGCATTTACACAAGTACACACACACACACACACACACACACACACACACACACACACACACACACACACACACACTTTCTCCCTCTTACCTTCCATATGATGTAGATCCCACCCCTTCATTCCATAGCTGGGCCATTACATACATCCCTTTGTTCCATAGCTGTCTGCGATCCACATAGCTGGGCCATTACATACATCCCATAGCTGGCGCATATGAGCACATCCCCACGAGATCCCGACTAGACTTAACATTACATCCCGGCGAGATCTCCAGCCTGCCTGCCGACGTTGCAGTGTGGGTCCAATCCGTTCCCAGCGACAGTCTATGCAGTTAAAACTGCATAGACTTCTAGGAGCTCTGTTCTTACATGTTTCCCAGTCCGGACTGCTGCTGAGACAGTCTGCGCATGCTCCAAACTGTCTCAGCAGCAGTCTGGACTAGTGCACATGCACGAAAGTCCGCGATTTTTACATTTTTTTTTTTTAATCTTTTATTTTTCTTTTATTTTCTTTATTTTACAGCTGAGGGGGCTGCAGTCCGGCAGTCCAATAGCACGAGCCGCCCCTGGAAACAGGGCAACACACAGGAGGGGGATGTGTCTGACCTGACTACAAACTGCAAGTGCTGCTATACTGCATGTGGAGTAATTTTGGTTTAACAGAGTGTGTGTGTGGATATGGCTGTCCTATATGTTGTAATACCTGCCATGTCAGTACTATGTGTATGAGGAATCCACATCAGCAATGTCGTCTGCAGACTGGGCAGTGTGTTGTGCCCTTGATGTCATGTGATACCCACTGAGCATGTATCTGTGAACTGCAGAAGGTAATGTGAGGATTGCAATCTGTAGATGGTGAAAGCCCTGACAGATACTGACTTCATATCCCTCATAGGGCACATGTTGCAACAAACCCTGTTACAACAGTACATGTATGAGGTTATCACAGCAACATGTCAATATTGGCCCCGTGTATATGCTTCCAGCCACATCTTTGACACCCCACACCATATCAGCTTCAACAGACTATACACACAACTCATTAGGTATGGCTACAGCTTAACTACCGTTTGGGCAGATTGTGTAAGTGTACCACAGCTTCTGTTATGTGATTATAGCCATGTTCCCTGTGTGAACACCAACATTGCCAGCCTGGTACAAACTATTCACTTGTATGCAATTGTCAGGGCCGCTATGGTTACATATATGCCAGTGGTATGGCTGCTCTGAGATTGCTGCACATCTGACAGTCTGTTTTATAGGGGGGGGGGTTCTATGCATGCTGTTGGACATATATCGGGATTGTGTAGACTATTACTGCCAACATAAGTACTATGACAGTGACACAATAACATGTATATGTTCCATTGACCAGATGTTCCATCTCTCCACACCCATCTGAGCAGGATACCTGGCCACATCACATGTGTGTGACAACCTGGGGCCTCCTTGCGTACTGTTACAGCCATACCATCAGGTGGTACCACCCAGGGGATGTTGGTCTATCCCCCTCGGGCACACACCAACATGTCCCTGTCCCCTGAGCTCAGGTCTAGGGCCAGTTCCATACCAAGCTCCACAGACACATGAGGGATGTGCTACATCCGTCTCAGGCACCCAGTACACATTCACACGGCCAACATGCTCCTCCTGCTCAGCCACCAGATTTGGCACCTTCAGGATGTGGACTCATGTTGTGAGTGGGAGTTCCCATTGTGCCCATATTGGGGACCACGGTGTGTTTATATCACAGACTACACACACCACCCACGGTATTTACCCACCACATGTGTCACATACCACCCCTGTAGACTGTCTTTTATATCTACCAATCCTGACCACCGCCATGTGTGTATCTGCCATACTTCCCCATATTCCCATAGCAGACTTCACAGGCGGGGACATTGTGTTGCTAGGATGGGACTAACATGTGACCTACCCGTCCATGGTGCACACACTGCCAGCTGTAAATATTTGTCTGTATTGCTATGTGTGCTGCTGCCTCGCACATAGCACACATCACTGTGGTAGTGATATAGGGCACATGTCTTACCATGCATATCTGTTAGTGTGTGTGTTTATACAGATGTAGACATTTCCATATCGGTATTTATCGATATGTGTGTAGATATATGTGACTTCATATATATGTGCACATATATATATATATATATATATATATATATATATATATATATATATACACATGGGTATATGTATACTTCTGGACATACATGCTGATGTGCATATATATCTTTAAATAGTATATATGTGACATATGTACACATATGCATACCGATATGTGGGGAACATTCAGACATCAACTTCACAATCTCACAACACTTTCTTGCATAGCTGCACTGCTCTGCTTTGCTACAATACAGACAGGTGCCACATATGAGATTGCCTGACATTAGGGGGGTATATGTAGGAGCCGATGGCAGGTAACCGCATTACACACCTATGGCATTCCGGCATGCTACATTACAGATTCACCTGGGTATCCTGTCAGTGGTGGGCCATGCCTCCCACATATCCATCATAATGGCATTACTTTCACCACCAGCTATTGGCCACATAATATACATACTTCCCATTACACTACACACACTATGATGGCTTACATCTTGTCTGTGCTGACCTGCACAGTTAATGGCTATGGCCCACTACACACAGGGACAGACACTATTGTCCATAGCAGTTGTTCAGTTGAACACCATCACAACAACACCTGATGGCACATATAGCTCATTGCACATCATCTATCCCATTATGATGGACCAGGTACTACATGCTATTACATGTATATATACCTCACATACCTGTTGTGGGAATGATGTCTTGTTGAATGATAGCTGGCTAAATGCCTGTTTCTTTCCCTCTCTCTCCAGTAAATGGATTGAGCTGCTTTGAATAGATTGCAGCCTGGCTTTAGTAGGTGGTGCACATGATTAGGTGATGGCCTCTGCACCAGTCAGTGTCCTCCACTTGCTAACTGCATGCAGCTTGCTGTGTAGTATCTCCATTTGCTACTGTCATGGCAACCACCTTTACCTTTCATGTGTGATGGACATCATTCCTGTGTGTGGGCATCAATGTTACAGACAGCAGGTAGCAATACATCTTACAGGAGAACTGGCACACTCAGGCCAGCTACATATTTGTATGTTGTTCCAGAACTACAGACAGAGTGTGAGTAGAGTTGTGTTATGCTTTGTATAGTACTGGTGTTACAGGGTATGTGTGTACATACTAGTTTACTTTGGAATGCTGTCTGTCTGCATAGCTCTCACCTGTGGGCCTATCCTCTTGGTGGCCAGAGGTGTGCCTATCATGTTATGTCTGTCCTACACACAGGTGCTGTGTCTGATATTTCACTGGCAGTGTGTGTGTTGAGTGCTATCAGTACATGGCTATATCCATTTATGTTTCTAACCACAATTCCCTGTCTAAGGGTATGTTAAGGGTATGCGACTTGTTTAGTGCATGACAACAGTTTTCCACATATGGGCCTGTGTTCCAGCCTCTGTCCTCCACCTACATACCACACTTTGCACATATGACATGCTGTCAGGGGTTGTTCTGTAGTGGGCTGTGAGTATATCACACTGCCATTGCTGCCATCAGTCCACTGCTGTTTTATTCCCCACACATATGGTTGGACTGAGGCCATATATGTGTGGGCTTCACCTACACAATACATGTTTGCCCTTATGCACTCCAGAGGCCAGTGTATGTAACAGAGTTATGTGGCTCTGTATTATTGAGTCTAGGGTGGATGCACCATAAATGACCTAGGCTGTTACAAAATGTGGGGTTATCAGGGGTAAGCTGCCATAAGGTATCTGGATGTACAGTACCATACACTTTACTAATATTTACATTACTTACATAAATCGGGTTGTTGCAGGCCGACTGCCTCCTGCCATACAGACTGTTCTGTTTGTCATTGTGCCTGTGATGGTGTCAGTTATACCTTGTAATGTAACAGTTACATCCCTTTTGGTCAACTGAAGTCTTTACCACCTAGTGATTTTGTATGGAGTGTAGATAGAGGCTGCTGAACTATACACCTGCATTACTTACTGTTGATCATTTGGTATCCTATGATCCAGTCTGTCTTTACTATTGCAGAATATGAAGGGCTTGGTCTGGACAGCAACAGTTGTGACCCTTTCCAGAATACTGTATTAGTGTAACAGTTGCACAGTTGCATTACTCTGTTTACTCTGTTTGTCAGTGTCTGAACAGCTATAATACATGGCATATAAAATCGTAATAGTACACAAATAATGGTTATCCATTTCTGCAAACCTGTGTGTGGGGTTTTACCCTATGACCTCTCTGTGGGCATATGTTACAGGCAATGACTGTCATTTGTATGGGTGGCCCATACAGTGTCCAGTTAACTGTAGGCATGGTGGCTGTAGTCATATGTATATATATATATATATATATATATATATATATATATATATATATATAGAGAGAGAGAGAGAGAGAGAAAGAGAGGTATCTAAATAGATTTGTATATCTGAATATGCATATATATGTCTATGTATATGTATCCTGGGGATGTTGATAGCTTCCATATTTTGCATCTCCTATGGGAGCCACACTGTACTGCATGATATGTTACCAATACCGGCCTGACATCATACAGGTGGGTTGTAGTAGTGTTCACATGTTGTGCACATGTCATGTCAGATCCTGCTTATGTGATCTGTAACACTTTAGTGTATTGCAGGGCGGACGTGTTTGGCTGTGGTGGTGGGGGATATGCCTATCCGTACATGATGTATATTGTTTGGGGCATCTCAGCCCTATTACCGGTGCATGTGCACATATTTGTATTTGTCAGTCTACCATTGCTATCTACAGATGTGTGGCTATATATATATATATATATATATATATATATATATATATATATATATATATATAGGTTTACTATTAAAATTTTGAACGGCACTCCGTCGACTATACTATAGTCGAACACGGAAGTTTGAAAATGATAATTGCAAACTCAAAAAAACAATCTAGGAATGGGTTTTAACATGGGTCGAGGTAGGGGAGATGTTTGTAGTTCAGAATAATACTGAACACCTACCTCAACCCATGTTAAAACCGTTCCTAGATTGATTTTTTGACTTCGACATTCGACTTTTTCGAACTTCCGTTGCCGACTATAGCACAGTCGACAGAGTGCCATTTGAAATTTTAATAGTAAACCATATATATATATATATATATATATATATATATATATATATATATATATATATATATATATATATATACATATCTATAGATATATATATATATATATATATATATATATATATATATATATATATATATATATATATATATATATATATATATATATATCTATACATATATATATATATATATATATATATTTATATATATATATATATATATATATATATATACACATAGATAGATATCTACATCTATTGATATGTTGTATCTGTTTAGATATTACTATATTTACTCACACAAATACATTTACATGTTGGAAGACATTCTCTGTCCTGTTGAATGACTGGTCTGGTTGATATGTTTTGAATACATCAGAGTTATGTATATCTGACATGACTTAGTGGTAAAGCACTTTGCCTATGGTGTGTGGGGTTCTGTGTTCGAGTGCAGCAGAGGCTGTTTGTTTTGTTGCTGGGCAGAACAAGGGCCATTGGATACAGTGTGGTTAAAGCATGTTTAGTCGGGTGTTAGCAGGTTTGCACAGAGGTAAGCACTGCTTGCCTGCTGTTACATCTGCTTATAGGGTGTTAGCTTCAGATTTGCTTAACCAGTGTAGTCATTGCTTACTGCCTCGCAAACGGGCTTAAGCCCGCTTACTAGTACTTAAATACTCTTACTATTGCTTATTTGTGCTTAAACCTGCTTACTAGTGCCTTATTCAGTCTGACACTGATACTTCACATGTGCATTTCTTGCAGTACTCCAGTTCATATATATATGTTATTTAGTGGGTTTTGCAACAAAACTATTGGTTATAATGTGCTTTACCATGTAAAATAGACTGTGCTACAGTGGGACTTGATCTGGGAATGCCTGCTCATTAGGCGGATGCACTGCCCACTACACGATTGCTGTGCTGCTTCATTTGCATATTTCTTCCATAATGTCATACCCATGGTTCCTTCCCCCACCCGCCGAGCTCCAAATACACAGCAACCATCCATTCTCCTGTTGCTAGCCCAGCCATACCACACCTGCACACATTGCCCTATCTGCACGTCTCAGTGCTCATCCAGTATACTGTCTCAACCCAAGCTTCTGCAGGCTCTTCATCCATTTAGTCCATGTATGTATGAGACTTGCCATGATCATACTCTGATACAGGTGCAAACATCGATTTGCCTCAGAGCTTTTGGTTTGTCCTGCCAGGGACAGACCTGTTGTTGTGTCAAGATTAGATTTAGCTGATCTACACTGTTTCTCCCACTGGTAGCATCCTACCAGGAGTTTGAGAAGCAGCAGTTTGCTCACACACCTGGCCTGCCTCATCTCCCAGTCCCATGGGACCAACGTCCCAGGTTTTGACATTCTGTGCATGAAGCATGCCCACAGGCCCCACTCGATGTGCACCATTTTTTTATTATTCTCTTAAGTATTATGACAGACTACTGTTCTCACAATATGATTGGACAGGCAATATTTATATGGTACACATAGACTTCTCGAAATACTGTATTTGAGCAAAGTACAAATGGTTGCTCATATTAATCTACATACTTACATACTTTCCTATACTGTTGAATGACTGTGCTGGATGATATGTTTGTGACAACAGCAGCTGTATGTGTATCTGCCATGGCTTAGTGGTAACTCACTTTGACTACAGTGTGCAGGGTCTGGGGATTGCAACTGGGAGTGCAGATTATTTTGTTGCTGGGCAGGATGAGAGCTGTTGGCTACAGAGAGACTAAGACACTTTTGAGCAATTGTAATTGAGTTTGCGCTGATTTGCACGAGGGTAAGCCATGCTGACCTCCAGTTATGGCGTCTTGCACTGAGTTAGCTTCTACATTGCTTAATCAGTGTAGGCATTCTTTACTGCCACACAAACAGGCTCAAACCCGCTTACTGCTGTTTAAACATGCTTACTCCCACTTACCCCCACGCTACCTTATTTATTTATTTTACATTTGTTGACCAGGAAAATCCAACTGGATGCTGTCCATTTTCAGCGGAGGCCTGGGGAGAAAAGATATTGTTGGAATTTCTTTATTCAAAAAATATTAAGATAACTGTTTCCTTCTTGCTTTGAGAATAGTTTTACTAGATGGAAAAAGAACCTTCTTAGTGGGTAAGTAATTGGTTATTCATCTCCCCAAGGCATGACATTTTAACCATTGCACCTATCTGGCCGTTAGTGCATAAACATAAGGCTATGAGTTGTTAATGGCACTCTCTGTCTTTGTTTCCATAATATGTATCTCTGAGTTTAACCAGCCAATCCTCCAGGCTGAGTGTGAAAATAATCCATGTGAATCAGAACTCCATCCTAGTTCAAAAAGACAAATAAATTAGTAAATATACTGTAACCATAGGTGCCTCAAATCAGTGATACTCATGTCTTGATCAGTTTACCAACATCATGTAAAAGATTTTACAGTTCCTGAAATCATTATTCTCTATTGCTTCATTGCTTTGACAATTCATATTTGCTCCATACATTATTTTCCATTGCCCTGACTGATTACCTTTTTGATACCTCTATGTTGGTATTAACATTGCACTTGGTAGATACAAACTTTCCACAATAATTATTCAAGACAAGAAAATCCTGTAACTCTTTTACACATGCTGTGCATGTGTCTTATCAATGGCTTTCACAACAGTTGCAGGAGTACCACTTTCTGTTTGGGATATGTTCCATATATTCAGTACGTGATTTACCAAACTAAAATCTTCAGTTTCTGTTTTTCATAATGTAATCTTGCAGCATTTATAAAATTTTATACAGTTTCCTGAGATGCTCACTTTCAGTCTTCCCAATAATCTGCAGATTTTCTAAATATGTAGTGGAATTCAGAACCTAAAATAAGTTTTCCTTTATGCTGATGCAAAATCCACACCAAGGAATAGACTGTTATACACAAAAAGCCTCTGTGAATATTAATCACCAAATACCTTATATAATTATCAAATAATTCTTGTTAATGAAAACTAAAATCAAACAATATAGATGTGTATAACATAAGACATTCAAAAAACATAATAAGAATGAAACCACAATAAAACCAGACAATTCTGCAAGATATGGAAGACAACCATGATAAAAAGAGCTTATAGCTGACTTCATCAATGAGCAGATAATACAAATAAGACATCATTAAGCACTGACAAAGAATGAAAAGATTAATCAGCAAAAACATTATTGTTACTTTTATATATTAAGTATTAGCTTTTACTCTGGCCTAAATATGACCTTTTGCATGTAAAAATATACTGTTTCTCACTCACTATCTCTCATCTTTATACATAAATAAATCAGAAATGTCCTGTATTATACAAAGCTTTTCTTACCACTTCTTTGGTTTAGACAGTCACCATTATCCCTCTGTATTTCCCGGGCCATTTGAATAAATTTATCATCTTAGAAGAGCAATTAGCTAACTGAACACTAGTCATGGAACTGCACTTTTGTACCAGAATTTATTCAGTACTGTATTCCAAATGTGTGATGACATGTGATGACTGATGCATCAATATTGTGCCATCATATGACATCATAAATTCCATGACTGATATTATATGTGAGGTTTCCCCAGCATGAAAGATAAACAGCATAAGAAGGTGTGTGTTTGCATTTATTTGTGTGATTGTCGGGGATTCAATAGTCTGGTTTGTCCCACAAACAATGATAATATAAAAATTGCTTCAGAACAGTGGGTTCAAATTGTGCAAATGTATTTCCCAAATAGCATAACAGCATACACATATTTGATTTTTTTCATACTTTTACTTAATGACTTGTAAACATTAATCTATAGTGATTCCTTGAAAACACTTAGAGCTTTCCATAATTTTCCCAAGGAGAGAACGAATCTTCTTCACTTGAACTATATATATATATATATATATGTATATATATATATATATATATATATATATATATATATATATATATATATATATATATTTATATATATATATATATATATGTACACATATGGGTTCCAGACATTTGATCGAATGAGCAAATGACTGAAACCCAAATGCCCAAATGGCCGGGCATATTTATGTGAAAGTGCTTTCCACCGAAGAAGCACTTTCGCATAAGTATACCTGTTGCCAAGGCTGGACTACGGTGCGGGTAAGGGAAATTTCCTTTTTCCCCTTTGTAGTGCGGTCTCGGAGGGAGAATATTAAAGTGGGGGGTGTGGGTGGCACAGCCCCCCACATGGGAGGGGTGCAGCCCCCCTGCTAAAATGTTAATGTAGTGTTTTTTTTTAACACACTTTAACAAAAGAGCTTTTTCGATAAAAGCACTTTTGTTAAAGTGTGTTTGGTTATTATGGATTCGGACGTTTGCTCATTTGAGCAAACGTACTAGATCCATATATATATATATATATATATATATATATATATATATATATACATATATATATGGGTTCACTTTGGAATCTCAAAATACTGAAATTCGAATTTCAGTATCTCGAGAACAAATGGGCAAATCTGCAGTTGTGCAAAACTGCAAAATATCCAACACGGAAATGTCGAACCTGCGGTACTGATGGCGCATTAGGTCAGTGTTATGTTTTTTAAGGGTTTTCGGGAGGGTGTGTTTGTGAGTGTGTTGGGTAGTTTTAGGTGTGGGTTAGGGTAGGTAGGTAAGAGTGTGAGTGTTTCAGTGTCGAGAGTGGTGGTGTTTGTATGTATGTGATCTGTATTTGTGCAAGGGGGTGTAGAATGTGTGGTGGTGGAATTTCTGTCTTTTGGTGTTTAGTGCAACCTCGAAGTTAGTATATATAAGTAGCGGGGGGTGTGGTGCGCAGCTTCCCCATGGGGGTGCAGAGGGGCTTGCCCCCCTGCTTATAGGAAGGGTAGGTGTATGTGTGTTTATTTTGTTGTATTTGTGTGTGTTGTTTTTCTTTGTTGTAGTGTTAGGAGGTAGGTGTATTTGTGGTTATATGTGTGGTGTAGTGTTTTGTTGACATTTGCAGTTTTGAATTTCGCAGTTTTGGTTTTCAGGTTTATGAATTTTTGGCTTTATAGTCCCGAGATACTGAAATTCGATATATTAGTATTTCGATATTATAAAGTGAATCCATATACATACACACACACACACATATATATATATATATATATATATATATATATATATATATATATAAATATAATCTTTTTATAAATTGAAGTGCTGATCTTTCGCCTTCCATAATGTTACTAGCTTTTTTGTATAGACCAGAGCAGTGCAAATTTTTAATTCTTTGAGTACACGCCCCTCAAATCACATCACTGACTTCTTTAATGGCAGTTTAAAATCATATTTCTTTAAACATCAAAGCATTTATTTTTCCAAGATAATCTTCTAATTACAAAGAATGCAACTTAATGTGGTTTTATACAAAATTCTTTGACATTCTTTATATACTAACATTCAGAGGTAACCGTTGTACTAATAAAATGAAGACCTTTACTAAGCAAATTTATTTCATCATTATTTGGCATAAAGGAAGAAATATGTGCTAAATCATTATAATCATTTAAATTCAAGTGTTCAACAGCTGCTGAAACAGAGACACATTATCCACTTATACATAAATGTTTCCTACCACCTCTTCTAGATTTTCTAAAGCTATAAAAGGATAATGGCTGGACTACAAAGGGTTTATATGAGTTAGATTAGCAGGTCAAGAACTTGTCACTGTTGAAATGACATTCCAACTTCATGTGCAAAACTAGGAAAAAGGGGGTTGTGGATGGAACTGAAGAAGACAAGTTGTCAGGGTGGGAGTATGCGATGTATTCCATCTCATCCATTCTAGCAGAAAGGGGAGATCTAACCTGTTATGTGACAGATCGAATGGGTTTAGTAACAGTACAGTTTGCAGATTGTTATGGATGTGAAACTCACTCTGCCATGCCGCATTAGTGCAGCAGTCTTCCAAGTGCAGTGTGTGCAATTGACTAAATGTACACTCTAGATGTAGGACACAACACAAAGTTCTTGTGTTGTTTGTTGGCATGCCAGCTCCCAGAGCAGGGCTTAGGCCTTTAAAATAGTAAACCATAATAGCTATCTGGATAATAGTCCCTTGAAATTGTCTCTCATTTTAATGGGACTGCATGGGTGAATATGTTACAGGAAGGTTGATGGCTGACTGGCAATGAAGACAGAAAATCTAAAAAAATATATATTTTAATTGATAGGTGTACAGCATATAATTTAAAACACCCATTACTGACTGCAACAATAATAACTGCATAAATCTGAAAAAAAGTGACTGAAAAAGTACTAAGCCTGCACCAAGAAACAGCCTCGACACATGCAAAATCTAACTTAATGATTGAATTGTAAATATTAATTACTTATACAATAAATAACTTTATTATCTTTAAATACCAATGGCTTAAACAATCCTAGCAATAGATCAAATTTACTAAAATATTTAAAACTGAACAAAGGATGAATTGTTTTCCTTCAAGAAACTCATTTCAAAACAAATGACAATTACAAATGGAATCCTAAGGAATATATGATATTGGTGCAATCCACTTATAAGACAAAGACAAAAGAGGTAACAATTTTATGGAAAACAAATGTGATTAACCAAGAAATCATTTATAAGTATGAAGATAAAGAAGTCCTTATGGCATTAGTAATAGTCAAATATAATAACAGAATATGGACCCTAGCCAATCTATACAGGTTCCTAGGCAATGGAACAGGAACTGTTAAAAAACACTCAGATTTCATTTCCAATAATTATAAAGGCAACTTAATATTAGAAGGAGATTTTAGCTGTATATTTAATAGTTCTGAAACTGCAAATAAAAGACTGCTGCGTACATCTGCTGTATCAAAAGCTTTAAACAAGTGGGTAGAATAATTTCATCTTGTAGATTCTTTCAAATTTAAAGAAGATACATCTTTGTTGTTTCCCACCAAGATCACAGATTTGGTACCCAAACTAGAATAGATAAAATATTTGCGGCCTATGACTTACACTCTAAAATCATTAATTTCTCAGTCAGACTACAATTCATTGATACTAAAACAACAAAATGGGTACAAACCATTAATCTTTAACTCCAGAATTTCAGCATATATAACTAAAATTAAAGAGTTCAAACCCTGTTTATTATCTGAATTACAGTTCTTCTTAGATATTAATTACACCACAGAGATAAATAAAATAATGATATGGGACTCAATAAAAGCTTACATATATGGTAAAACCCTAACTTGGTATAACAAAAATCAGAGAATAGGATTCTGAATTATTAGATCTACAATTCAAACTTTTGTCAGTAAAAGCTGAAAAAATCTAAATCATTTGGAGATTAAAAAGAAAGTAGAAGTATTAAACAATAAATAAAGCAAAATTGTAACACATCAAACTCGTTTAGTTTTAGAAAAACTAAAAATTAATACCTTGGCCACTTCTCCCAAATATGTACATAATTTATCCACAAGAATCAAATTACAGTCAAAAGCTAATAACATTAAAAGTACCTTCCATGAAAAGGAAGGGAAAAATGTTTTGGATGTAGGAGACATTCTTGATGCCTATAGAAAATACCTATATGGAACATTTCCAAAAAGAAAATATACATATTGATCAATTAAATCTAGATGAAAAATGTTCTAATATAAAAAAAAAAAAATACCAGAAAAATTAAAACTAGATCTGCATTCACCCGTATCCTACAAAGAAATTACAGATACAATAAAAGAGGGTAAAAATAATAAAGCTCCAAGTATAGATGGCACAATTATGGAAATATATAAACTTTTTCCTTCAAAAATGATATCCCTCTTCCATAAAACTCTATTAGGCATTCAGTCACAAGCTTTAATACCACCCTCTTGGAGGTATTCCTTAATCACACCAATCCTAAAGGAGAACAAATCCCCAAACCTCTGTACCTCATATAGAACTATATCATTATTAAATAATGTCTATAAGATATTTATGACAATATTAACTAACAGAATGAAAATACCATTATCCAAAACAATAAATAATGATCAAACTGGATTTATCTATCATAGACACACACATGACAATATTAAAAGGATAATTTCTCTTATAGATTATGTTAATAAAGAAAATAAAGAAACACTCATACCTGGCTTAGATATCGAGAAAAACTTTGATTCCCTAAATTGGGACTATTTATTAAAAAATCCTAATGCTATTTGAATTTCCTGCATCCTTTGTTCATCTCCTAAAGAATACATATACAAATAATTTAGCATATGTCAAGTTAGGTCCTTTTACCTCTGAGTCTATACATATAACAAAAGGAAATAAACAAGGATATCATATGTCACCAATTCTATTTGCTCTGGCTATTGAAATATTGGCAGATTCAATTTGTAACAATATAAAAATCAGTGGAATAGATGTTTATGAACAATACAATTCTAAAGTAATACTATTTGCCGATGACATGTTACTAACATTATCTAATACAAAATAGACATTAGAAGAATGAGATATATTATTTGACAAATTTCACATGACTGCAGGACTCCATTTTAATAAATCAAAATAAAAAAATGTATTTTTAAATAAAAAAAGAACTGCTGACTAAGGGGGATCACATCATAGGGAAATAAGAATCTACCTTAAACTATCTAGGAATTGAGTTATGCAAAGATAATAATGAATTAGTCTAAAAAACTACAATAATATCATCAACACAATTAAAGTCACTGTGGGAAAAATGGAACAAAATAATATTAACATTTGAAGATAGACTACAGTTAATAAAAATGGTTTTACTGACCAATATCCTATATTTATTTATTTATTTTATTTTACATTTGTTGACCAGGCTAGTCTAGCTGGATATATGTCCATTTTCAGTATAGGCCCAGGGAGATAAGCTCCAACAGTCATTACAAGTTTAAATAGAGAATATAAACAGAGCTAGTTAATACACAAATACACAAATATGATAGGAGCAAAAACGAAAAGTATAATCATACGATGTTTTAAAATGAAAATAAAAGGTTTTTTTTTTTTTTTTTTTTTTTAAAGCCTTGGCAATACAACTGTTACCAGAATGGAATATACTTAAATAAATTCATGCCTAATAAAATTTTTATGGTTTCCCAAAAGAAACAGACTAGTTTTAATACATCATATCAGACCATGGAAACAGGGAGGATTAAACTTTGCTGATATAAAATAGAAACATATATAAAAGCATCAATATCTAAAACAATCTCAGATTGGATAAGTCCATATTACTCTGCAAACTGGAAATAATTACTACTTGTAATATCAATAAATTAATTTGATTTACAAAAAAAAAAAAAATTCAAATAAAAACAATTTGCCATGGCCCATATGTACTAGTATGCAATATAACAGGAGCGCTGCAGAATCCTGAAAGCCCAAAATCCTGAAGACCAAAATCCTGAGACCAAAATCCTGAAAGTTCAAAATCCTGAAAACTCAAAATCCTAAAAACACACAGGATACCAACCCTTACTATATTCCAACACAAGTACATACAGAAACATATTTCCCTTCAACTATATGCAGGGGGCAAGCCCCCCTGCACCCCCCCATGTGGGGGACTGCACCCCCCACACCACCTGCTACTTAAATATAACAGCTCTGAGATTGCACTTCAGTACACTGGGGATGCAGGGGGGCTTGCCCCCCTGCTTATACTTGGAGAAGAGTAATATGGTTTGTGTTTTATTTGTTTCTGTATGCACTTGTGCTGGAATATATTAAGTGTTGGTATCCTGTGCTTTTTCAGGATTTTGAGTTTTTAGGATTTTTAATTTTCAGGATTTTGAACTTTCAGGATTTTGGTCTCGGGATTTTGGGCTTCAGGATTTTGGGTTTTCAGGATTCTGTAGCGCTCCCAATATAACATAACTAAATCCACTAAAACTTGTATGATTAATTATTACATTAACTCATTTAGGAAAATTATTAATGTAAATATATATTTAAAAATATGATTTGATCTTTTAACACCATTCATAGTCACAAAGGACTTTCCATATAAAATATATAGAGAAATTATTAATTCCTGGGAACAGAAAGGATTTGTTTGTTGGATCCAATGTATCAAAAAACTAAAAGTTTTAGATATGCAAGTAATAAAAACAACATACAAAATTCCACAACAGGACTAGTATTCTGTCATATTTGCAAAATTTAAGTAGAATAATTAACTATTCTTCATGTAAAGAAATACTTACTTTTAAGAAATACATATATGAAATTATATATAATGACTTTGATATGGGAAACAGTATTTCAAAATTTTACAAAATATTGATAAACTATAAAACAACACCCAAAACCTTATATTGGAAATACATAACAAAAGGACACTCAATACAGTTAACTGAAGATATTAAAACAAATATCTTATTATTGATAAAATATACATCCTTTTGCACAATACTGGAAATTTTTAATTGGAAATACTTGCACAGAGCATTCTTAACCCCAGACAGAATCAGTAAAATTAGTCCTTCCATAAAAGGAATATGTTGGAGATGTGAGCAAGTACACAATGCAGATTGGAGCCACATTTTCTTTGCACCTCATTTTCTTTGATTGTGTTAAAATTAAGCCATTTTGAAATGGTATTAATAACTTTCTACAGGCTTTATTTAATGAATCATTGTATTTAACTAAAGCTCTTGTATTATTAAATGTAAATGAAGGTACTCATATGAAAAGGTCAAACATGTATATAGTATGGACTATACTTGCAATTTCAAGGAAGTGTATAACAAGAAGATGGAATACAAACACAATACCAACTTTGGAAGACTTCTACAGCCTACTGAAGACCACAGCATTATTGGAAATTAAAATTAAAGAACTGAGAATTTATCCAAAGCCATTTATCAACAACCCTTGGGAGAAAGACTTATCATTGATTGACACTATACAATAATTGATCAGACACTCTGATAATGGCTTGGACATACTTATAGAGTAACTACAAACATTAATATCTGTTATAGTGTCAGGCTAATGTAAATAGTGTACATAGTTATTTAAGATGTTATGTATAAATACTGTGGAATTCATTCAAATGTATTTGAAAAATAAAAAAAAAAAAATTTGAGAAAAAATCTAGCTTAAAAGTAACAAACTAAAGCATCATTATTTGTGTGGGTGTAAGACCATCAATACCCCTACGTGAAGGGCTGTGTCCCCTCACCCCTCCTGCTAATTATAGATAGTAACACTGAGATTGCACAAACACAGGGTAAGGGTAAATTTCCCAACCCCTGTGTTTGTACAGTTTCACACACCTGTTGATCAACTGCCTAGTCAGCTATATGCAGTCAACTAGACAGCTGTCAGCCTTACACGCAAAAGATATATTCACTATCACCCATATAGTCATCAACCTAAACCAGCAACTCAGGGGCCTAATAAAGTCTATCAACACCACATTTGAGGTAAAATTAGCTTCCCAAGCCAAGGACTATCACACACATAGCTTTCCTTGGCTATGTACATAACCTCAAAGGCAATTCATAGCAATGTATTGAGTTAATTTTAAATGACACCACTGATAAGGAACTGGAAGATATAGCAGAGCTCCTGACTAACAAATTCAGTTCCAATTTTACCCTCCTCTACCTACCAGATACTCCTCAGGAAATCCACACATCTCTAACTCCCTCAACTATCACTAGAGAGCAGGTGCTCAAGGTGCTCTCCAAAGACAAGAGCACTGCATTGATGTGTCCCAATAATATTCCAAGATGCCTGCTTAACAGCATGAATCATGAACTACTGGGACCACCAGAAACTATATTTAACCACAGTCTCCAAATAGGTATTCTGCCAAATGAATGGAAGACTGCAACTGTTATCCCACTGCATGAGGGACAGCCTTCCATGGACCCAGGGAATTATTCATCCATAAGCCTGACTAGTCTAGAGAGAATAATCATGGACATCCTAAATGACAACATAGGTAACCTACAATCATTGGGCACAAATCAATTTGTTTTTTGGCAAGGAAAGGTCTTGACACTGCAGCTTGGTGGATTTCTTCAAGAAGTTCACCAAAGTAATGGATGAGGACAAAAATAGTGCATGCAGCCTACCTCAATCTGGCCAAGGCATTTGACACAATACCCCACTTGGGCTACATCACCCAGATGTCTTACAGACAGGATGCAAGAATTTAGAACAAGGGAAGTCTTCTTCCACAAAATGGATGGTCACTAGTGGGGGTGCCTCAGGGCTCAGTGCGGGGGCCTCTCCTGTTTGGTATCTACTTATCTAAGGTCAGGGCTAATATCAAGGCTCCCTGGCAGACCATGTTTGAAGATTATTGCAAATTGGGTGCATTCACTGAAACTTCCCACGACACAAGTATCCTCCAAGAAGGCAATAACTGTTACCAAAATCATGGTCCAAAACTCAGTTTCAAAAAGGACATCATAGTATCTTTTAGAAAGACAGCCACCCCAGCAAACTACTACATTGATAAAAAACCCCTAAGAGTAGGGTCTGTAGTCAGGGATTAGGTCATGCATGTAGGCAGTGATTTTGCATTTGACCATCGTGTATCTACTGTGGTGAGGAAATAGTTTTATGTTGCCATCTAGATCCATGTATGTCATTGTTCTGTTGTACTTTGCTCTTATAACACCAATCATTGAGTACAAAGCCCCCTTCAATATGTACCTGACCAACCATGTGCAACAACTGTAATGTCCCCTGAGATTTCTCACAAAACCAGTATATATGGTGAGGAAACCTATTCATATGCAGACTACCTCAATGCCTTGTCCCTATAGTTGGTCTCCTACAGTCTTGTGAGAGGTGACCTATGGCAGGCTACAAGGCATCCTACAATCCACTCCAATGGACCTGTTGCACATCTGTAAAACAAATAACATTTGGAACAGCCGATCTAGGTATGCATATATTGCCAACAACATAAATGGGACATTCTGGAGGGACACATATATATTTCAGGGGCTCCCCTTCTCTGTAACAGGATTCCCATCCATGTGAAGCAGAATTCATCCCTGCAGTTATTCAGGCAAAACTTGTATCCGCAGATGGTAATAGTAAATATACCCCTGGTCTGGCACCTAAGTCTCCATTAGAGAGATGAAGCTTGTAAATGCTTAGCCACCCTCCCAAGTATACATACTCCCACAAAACCTTTGTGAACCAATACCTGTCAAATTTTACTGGGAAGCATGGCTAGGCTTAAAAAGGCCCCTTGAGTCAATAAATTAGTATTTTGCTATAATACTTTGAGGTATATCCATATTCATATTTATATCTATATATCTATATTTGTTTATATGAAAAGAGATATACACACACACACACCCACACACACCCACACACACACACACACACACACACACACACACACACACACACACAGAAACACACACACACACACACACATATATATATATATATAGACACACATATATATGCATGTGTGTGTATGTGTGTGTGTGTGTGTGTGTGTGTGTGTGTGTGTGTGTGTGTATGTGTGTGTGTATGTATCTATACATGTACAGACATAGATAGATAGATAGATAGATAGATAGATAGATAGATAGATAGATAGATAGATAGAAAGATAGATAGATAGATAGATAGATAGATAGATAGATAGATAGATAGACAGATAGATAGATAGATTGACAGATATATTCCTGAAACCACGGATATACATTGTCTTATTATCTGTGTAGCCAACATGGTAAAAATGGGCATCCTGTGACAATATAAATTGTCTCATATTTTCTGACACCCACATAATTCTCAAATAGTATGGCACAGTATGCAAGAGATGTACTTATACACTGTCTCCAGAGGCAAGGCTCTCATAGCTACTACAAATACCAAACAGGTTCGTAGAAACATGACGCTGCACAATACTTGCCACACACACACACACACACACACACACACACACACACACACACACTACAGGTGAACATATAGACAAATATATGCTGAGGATCTTAAATGTAATCTACCAAAAACAAAGCCTCAAAGGCCTCCCATATGCAGTAATTACATTAAGTACCCTCTGCAACTTCAAAAACAACACCCACCATGACTCATTCAGCCTCAACACCCAGAGTATCTATTTTTAAGCCCATAAGGCAAATCATAGCACAATCCAACATTTTGGTCATAAGATACATCATTATGAGGCACTCTGATGTCATGCCCTGCTCACAACACTGAGCAAAAAGGGGTTATAGTCAGTTGCCTAGCAGGTACCAGGATTTGCCAGATTACACACACACTCAGGTCATTGAACTGCAAGTACCGGTATGACTCACTTGTGGTCCATGTGAGAGTAAATGATCTGAGGCACACTTCCCTGGACTATATGAAGAAAGACATGATGGAGCTCTTGGGCTGTATGTCCCAGACCAGTACAAGACTAGTACTGAGCAGTATTCTACCTTCTCCAACAATGATGGCACAGTATGAACAAAAACTTGATTTTATTAACTTTTTTTTTAGTTTTTGGTGTAATGTTTTTGCCTTGGGGATATTATTGATATGGCATGATGGTCTATACTTGTCCCCTCTAAGCTTTTGAATAGGGGATAAAACCTTTTCACCCTCCCATAGTGCCTGTGTTAGGCACTGCAGACCTGGCACAGAATCCAACATAGCTAAATTTTCCTAGAATAACCTAAAAGTGATACTGCTCCATGCTAGAAATGTAAAAAAAAAAAAAAAACCTCCACTTCATGCGAGCTCTCACCATGGAGAAAGTAGCTGTATGGGTAGCTGCTGAGATATGGTCTAAAGCCATGAGGAGCAACATAACAGTGCAAAGTTATAATGTCTTCCACACATTTAAACCAACTACTGCAGAGGAAGTGAGGAGAGGTGGAGGTGTCTCACTTTTTTTCAAAAACAAACACACCTCATTGTTGGTTAAACAGTATGGCATACTTGAGCTTCTCCACATCTAAAGAAACATAGGTAAAGTCCTATATGATATTCTTGCACAATACAGGTCCCCCTTTATGACCCAGGAAACTTATAACTCATGGTTTAATGTACTGGAGACACTTTTCATTCAGCCCAACACTATATTCATGTGAGACTTTAACTACCCATTATAAACTGGGAGTCATTCACCACACTAAACATGCAAGACAGAGATCCCACAACCATAGGCCAGCTACTCTGCACACTCACATGAACTAGGGAAGCTGACATCCTTGACCTGGTCCTCAAAGACATGGGAGGATGTTGCCCACCCCCCCTGTGTAACGTTTTCACTGTGAGGTCTGACCATAAAGCTGTCTCCTTTGAAATAAAAATAAAAAGTGGGATCCCAGCTAACTCTGACTTTTAGGAATTATTCTGAGGATAACTTTATAGTATTAAGTGACACTTTAGCAAACTTCTCCACAAAACCTGCGAACACTATTATTTATATAGAATTATTCCCAGAAATCCTGTACAATCATGAAAATGGCTGAATAATTATCCAGAATATGCATAGGACAAGCTTAAAAAACAAGATACCCTGGTGGAATCCCACTATCAACAGGTTGTATAACAAAAGAAGGAAAATCATGGCAAAATTTAAAAAGTGCAATGCTCAACAAAGTAAACACTCCATCAATCTAAAGAAATAACTTAAGGAACAAATCAAGTTACCAAAGTCATATTTAAGTTAAAAATAATCTTCCAAGCTAAGGATAATCACAAAGCATTTTTCACCTATGTCTGCAACCTGAAAGAAAATACACAACGATGTGCCAAACTAATTGTAAGTGGAGCCACTTGAAGTGCACTGGATGATATAGCAAATCTACTAGCTAACAAATTTAACTCCAATTGTATCCCCTTTTCCCCTAGATACCTCACAGGAAATACAATCAGCCATACCTCTTCCAACTACCACTAGGGAGCAGCTCCTCAATGCACACTCCAAGGCCAAGAACACTACATTAGTAGGCCTCAATACTATCCCAGGATGCCTCATTAATAGCATGAAAGACAAGTTATCAGGACCACTAGAATCACTATATAACCATAGTCTCCTGTCAGGCTTAATGCTTAGCAAATGGAGGACTGAAACTGTGTTTTTTAAACACCTTTATTGAATTCAATCTATGAATCTATTTTACTACAGACCCATAAGTCTTACTAGTCTCATATGCAAAGCCATGGAAAGAATTATCATGGAAATAATAAACAAAGGCATAGAATCCTTCAGACACTGGATCCAACCTTGTTTTGTTTCATCAAGGGCAGTTGATACCTACTCAACCTGGTGGACTTCTCTGAGAACACCAACAAAAGCAATATGATGCCAAAATGGTATATACTGCCTACTGTGACCTGGCTAAAACATTCAACACAATACCTTATTTGAGCATTGCCGACAACCTCATAAAATCAGGTATAACTCCCCTATGTAATCCACTGGATAGCAAGCTTGCTCACAAATAAGACCCAAGAAGTTAGGATAGGGAAGTCTACCTCTACATAGAGGCCAGTCACTAGTGGAGTCCCTCAAGGTTTGTTGCTGGGGCCACTCCTTTTTGACATCTACTTTTGTGAAGTGAAGGTCAGTGTCAAGGGTCTCTGTCTTACCAAGTTTGCAGATAATTACAAACTAGACATAGTTATAGAATACCCTAAAAATACAAATACTCTCCAAAAAGGCCTGACTTGGACTAATACCTGAAGTCAGAGTCATGGTGTAAAACTCAGTGTTAATAAATGCATAATAGTATCCTTTGGGAAGATGGCTACTGCTGGAAACTACCATACTGATAATATATCCACTAATAGTAGATGCAGTGATGAGTGTTTTGGGACATGTGTAGACGGTAACCTGGCCTTTGACCATCATTTTTGTATAATAGCAAATAAATGCTTCAATGTTGTGCAACTTAAAAGCAAGAGTATGGCATCTAGGTCCAATGGTGTCATTGTTCCACTGTATTTAGCATCCACAGAGGTTCCTCACTAAATAATGCCTGGTGTAAATAACATGTCATACGCAGACCATCTCAAAGCCCATTCCTTACATTAAATCTCCTGCAGACTGCTGAGAGGCGATCTATGCCTGGCCTATAAGGTATCTGCTGATCTTGCCTTGCTGGACTTGTTACATATCCACAAAACAAATAGCATAAAAATTACCTATTCTAGGGACCTAAACATAACTGCAGCATTAATAGCACATGTTGGAGTGTTATGTATGTAGCTGAAAGTCTATACCATCTCTGGAACAGGTTTCCCATCCATGTGAGTTCTCCTTCATTCCAGTTCAAGCATAAATTGGCCAGTGATTGGGGAATTGTAAATGTGCCCCTGGTCTGACTCTTATGTCTCTAGTAGAGAGAGAGAGAGAGAGAGAGAGAGAGACAGCCTGTAAATACATGACCACCCATGGCCAAACCTACATATACCCTGTAAAATAACCCTGAGTATCAAAACCTGTCAGATACATTTCTGAAGCATGGTAAGGCCTGAAAAGGCCACGGCGGAGGGGTATTAGCCTTGTAATCACCTATGAACCTAAGGATTTCCAAATAAATACTTTTTTTACATGTAGGTTACTAACCATATCATCTGTTCTTCTCAGTGCCTTAACATATATAAATATTGTGACCACTTTTTTTTGTATTCTCAGGCCCCTGGATTCAATAAACTCTGTGCAGGAATAGTGCTACTCCTGCATGAGTGGTTTGTGTCCATGTAGCATTAGCATTAACAGTAGCGTGCCTTGCATATTAATGATGATGTGCTGCTGTTAAGGCTAAATGGCCAGGAACAGTGAACCAGCGCAGGGGGCATGTTTAAGTAGTGCATGGATATTGAACATGCCCCCTGCACTGAACACTGAAATAGCCAACAGATCATTAAGGAAATGCACGGGATGTGAGACAGGTTCTGTCACACAATCCGTGCATTGTTAAAGTGCCATACGTCAATAGTTGTTAACTGTACAGGTGTCTGCAGAATGCCCAGATGCCCATTTCACATACGTTTCACCCTTCTAGAGCAATAAAGCAGTAAAAATCCATAAATAATGGGGGGGATAAAGCCACAAATAAAGGGAAATGTCATAAATATTACACTGACAAACCTGAAAGCTGATAGAATAAAAGGTTTGCAGTAGCATGGACTTCATGCAGGGTATGAAGATTGAAACAGAAATGTCTGCCATGTGAAAGTGCTGTATGGCCATAGCTGTTAACTGTAAAGGTGTCTGCAGAATGCCCAGATGCCGTTAACTGTAGAGGCGTCTGCAGAATGCCCAGATTCTTGCCTCACATACTTATCACCCTCCTAGAGCAATAAAGCAGTAGAAAGCCATAAATAATGGGGGGACAAAGCCACAAATAAAGGGAAACTTCATAAATATTACACTGACAAATCTGAAAGTTGATAGAATAAAAGGTTTGCAGTAGCACAGACTTCATGCAGGGTATGACGATTGAAACAGAAATGTCTGCCATGTGAAAGCACTGTACGGCCATAGCTGTTAACTGTACAGGTGTCTGCAGAATGCCCAGATGCTGTTAACTGTAGAGGTGTCTGCAGAATGCCCAGATGCCTACCTCACATACTTATGACCCTCCTAAAGCAATAAAGCAGTAGAAAGCCATAAATAATGAGGGAACAAAGCCACTAGAATAGGAACATTTGAAATAACGTACTGATAAACCTAAAAGCAGAGAGAATAAAAAGTTTACAGTAGCAAAGACTTCCTGCAGGGTATGAAGACTGAAACAAACATGTCTGCCATCTGAAAGTGATGTGTCATTATTTAAGGCTTTTTACTGCTTTATTGCTCTAGAAGGGTGAAACGTATGTGAAGTGGGCATCTGGGCATTCTGCAGACACCTTTCAGGTTTATCAGTACGTTATTTCAAATGTCCCTATTCTAGTGGTTTTGTTCCCTCATTATTTATGGCTTTCTACTGCTTTATTGCTGTAGGAGGGTGATACCTCATACCATGCTTTTCGGCCCCAAAACTTGGACCGAACCACAAAAGGAGGGAGAGTATCGATATTCATCAAAGATACCCACACCTCCAGGTTGGTGGCAAAGCACGAAGCATCAGAGACTATCCATGTGCAACTAACAGTGGGTAAAACTGCCTTCCAGTTTATAGCCTGCTACAGACCACCCTCCCAAACCCAGGAACCCCACACGGCCTTCCTGAGAACACTGGAAAATATGAAGGTCTCTCCAAACACCATTATATTGGGCGACTTCAACTACCCAAACATAGACTGGGAGCATTACTCTAGCTCCAACACCCTAGCCCAAAGGTTCCTAGAATTTATAAACTCAAATGCTAGGGAACAACTTGTTACCACTCCCACAAGAGGGGAAAACATACTGGACCTGATCATCACCAACATGAGGGACTCTATGCTCCAGACCAGAAGTGTATCTCTCACTGGTAAGATCAGACCATAAACTAATCTCACTGGATATTCACATTCCGACCCCACCCCCTGCCCAGAAAACCACAGTGAAAAACTTCTCTAAAGCAAATTTTACACTCCTCAAAACTGAGGTGGAATCCTTCAAAGCCCCCGGGCCTGTGGAAAATACGGCCCAGACCACAGAATCCTTTATAAACGCATTCTATGAACACCTTCAGAAATGCATGGATCATGCAATCCCAAATAAAACCAAGACCCAATCCTCCAAAGGAAGACGTCCTGTCTGGTGGACCCCAGCCATAAACAAACTATACAATAGAAGGAGGAAGCTACTAAATGATAAAGCAAAATCCCAAAAAGGGAAGGCATCACTGATCAGTATTAGCAAAAAACTACGGGCACACATAAAATTGTCTAAGGCCAGCTTCGAGAGAAAAATTGCACAGGACACTAAGGATAATCACAAGGCTTTCTTTAGTTATGTTAGGAACCTGGGTGGTAATTCCCAGATATGCTCAGAATTAGTCCAAAATGACAAAAATACACCAAACCCACAGACATTGCCAACATCCTAGCTGACAGGTTCAGCGCAAACTCCCCCTCCCCACCAAAAGGGCAAATATCTATCCCAGCAGAGTGCTGCCCCCCTGACGTCTCAGATGCTCAGGTAAGAGCCGCCCTCTCCAAAGCAAAAACACAGCATCAATGGGACCAGATGGTGTCCCGGGCTGTCCTACATGAACTCATAGAAGCGCTAAACCCAAACCTAAATCTACTGTCCAATCTCAGACATACTACAGGATGTGAGCCCAAAGAGTGGCGACAGCAACAGTGGTCCCTCTCCATAAAGGTGGTGCCTCAACGGATCCTGGAAACTATCGCCCCATAAGCCTGACTAGCTTGGTCTGCAAAGCTATGGAAAGGATCATCATGGACCTCATAAATAAAGATATTGGGGACCTACAAACACTGGATCCTACCCAGTTCGTCTTTGTTAAGGGCAGATCCTGCCTCTTAAACCTGGTTGATTTCTTTGAAACAGTCACCAAGGCCATTGATGAGGGGAAGGTGGTCCACACAGCCTACCTGGACCTCGCAAAAGCCTTCGATACAATACCCCACTCGGGCATTATAGATAAGCTCACCAGCTTAAATATAAACCCCTATGTCACTAGATGGATTGCAAACTGGCTCAAGGACAGAACCCACATGGTTAGAATTGCTGGAGCCATGTCAGACTCCAATCCAGTTACAAGTGGTGTCCCACAAGGCTCAGTCCTGGGACCTCTCTTGTTCGGTATATATTTCTCGGAGGTACAGGCCAACATGGAAGGACTGTGGCTGACCAAGTTCGCAGATGACTGCAAACTGGGTGTCATAATCGACTCTCCAGCCGACACAAGCATCCTCCAAAAGGGCCTCATAGAAACAGACAACTGGTGCCAGTGCCATGGCCTCAAGCTAAATGCCAAAAGTGTATAGTCATCCCCTTTGGCAAAAACAAAGTGCCCACAAATTACCACATAGGTGGAAATCCATTAAGTACAGAAGAAGTAATTAGGGACCTGGGGACCCAAGTTGATAGCAATCTCTCATTTGACAACCACGTGGCCAAAGTGGTTAGAAAAACATTTTATATAGCCCACCTAATCATGAAGGGATTCACATCTAGATCAGGGTAGGTCATTGTGCCTCTTTACTCATCCCTCATCAGGCCCATAATTGAGTACAATGCCCTTTGGGATGTACCTTACCAGACACCTGCAGCAACTGGAAAGACCCCAAAAGTACCTCACCAAGAGGATCAAAGGGCTCAAACAGATGCCATATGCTGCCCGGTTAAAGAAACTCCAGCTCTACTCAGTGGCATACCGCCTGTTCAGAGGCGATCTGTGCCTGACGTATAAAGCCATGTCCAACCCGGAATTAATGGACATGCTGCACCTCAGAAAATCCAAATCCCATCGAGCTACGCGCGAGACTTGAACCTCAGCACTGAAATAAATAGGACATGCTGGAGGGACAGATTCATAACCCAGAGGCTCCCTTCACTCTGGAATAAAATCCCAGTCCAGGTTAGGCATAGTCCATCATTGACTCTCTTCAAGAGGAATCTTGATGAGTGGATGGGAGATCGTAGGTTTACCCCGGGTATCACTTCTGTGTCACTGTTAGACAGAGGCACAGTATACTAACCTCAAAAAAGGGCATAGCAAAATAAATTTAAAATGGGTGGCGAAAGCCAAACACATTCTGGCTAGGCTTATAAATGCCCTAGGGCAGATAGCCTAGTATGAACCTATGAACCTATGTATGGCCATAGCTGCCAACTCAACAGGTTTATGCAGAATGCCCAGATGCCTGTCTCACATACCTGTCAACCTCCTAGAGCAAGAAAGCTGTGGAAGGCCAGAAATAATATAATATTTTTTTCCATACTAAGGAATGTTTAAGGACAGCTTAAGTGGTCGTGTGTGTTATTGCCATCCCCTTAGCATTGCTTAAACATCCCATAGGAGATAAATAAAAAATATACAGCTGAAATTCCCAAACCACAATAGTGTAGTGGTTTGAGTCCTGGCTTTACATGCAGGCTTTCATGGTTTGAGTACCAAGACAGACAAGTTGTTTTCAACTTAAATTATGTAGCAACTGTTTTTTTGTCAACCAGGGTAGTGTAGCTGGTGTAAAATGAAAGTGTGAGTGCATCTAACATGTGAAACCACCCATGTATACACAAGTGTCCCATACAGTATAGTCACACCCCTTGCTAATGTAATGAAAGCACATAGAGGGATTTCATGTAATGTAAATCATATACACTGACTAAATTAAGTCATTATTCTATCTTCTAAAAATGAAAAGTGAGCAATGGTTAGCAATGCTCAACTATGCTTACCATGTTTAACCATCTCTTAGACATGAATGTTAAGCAGCAGGTAGCTCAGCTAAGTGGATTTGCGCACTGTTAAGCAGTGCTCAGCAATTACCCCTTTAAGCACTGTTCAAATTAACTTAGCAGATTTGCGCACTGCTTAGCGGAGCTTAACATGTTCAAAATGGTCCAATGAAGGCAAAGGGTGTGAATATCGCCATATTTAAATGGCACAGGTGAGAATACAGACAGAATCTGTTATAGTTCATCTTTGCAGGTAATATGGTTGGTGTGGGAGAAGGAGCGCACTTTTGGGTGCAGCACTGGAGCACTCAGGAGTCCAGGGTTATTGCTGGACTCTGTGTAGAAAACCATGAGGAGAGACTGCTTCAGGGCCAGTACCACAGCTCACAATACAAAGCGGAGGCCTGGGACCTTCTTGCACATGATCTCACCAGTGCTACTGGCATCCCCCAGACTGGTGAGCAGATATGGCACCACTATGCTGACCTAAACCAGAGGAAGGGGGGGGTTCTTGGCCCAGTAGATACAAGATGCATGGGCATGGAATGCTCCAGTAGTGAGAAAGTACCACTATCAAGTAGTTTGTAGCAAATACTAGCCTGAGAATGTGATAGATAGGTAAGCGTAATATTTGTTTTTCTCCCTACAGCTGTAGCAGAGAGGGCTAGTAACGTAGAAGCCCATGCCGACAGACTGCTGAGGCTGCGCCAACAGGCTGGTGAGTACAACTCTATTTTGCAGTATATTGTTCAAATAGCTAAGAAGGCGTACATTGCTTACTGCTAGTAGGTATACTGTTACTGTTTGAACTGAATAAATAAAAATGTTTAACTGACTAATACTGATGTATAATAAAGATCCCTACAAAAAACTATTGTGTTTATTCTGGTATGTTGTTGTAGACATATAGAGTGTATACAGGTTCTTCACGCAAATATAGCTGTGACAGCATACATTAACTGAGGTTGTTCTGTGAATCAGCTGTTAAGAAAAAATGTAGATGGTGGAGTTGTTAAACATGATATAACTGAAATGTGAAATACATACTGCACTAAGCTTTGAACCCTGAATAGTAATGTGTAAAGTTTCAAAGTGTGTTCCATCCAGCATTGCTTTGTGTTAACCTTTGCTTTCCAGAATGTAGTAATCCAAAGGATTAATGCACAGTACAATAACTATCTGTCATGTATGCATCAAAAGAGTACAAGTTCAGACTGTCCAAGCAAGAGACTATTAGGCAGAAATCAGTGAAAGAAGAAACAGCAGCTCCCCAGTAGCTCAGTGTGATGAAAAATAGCTTAGTTGTTAATTTTGCACACCCAGACATGCTTCAAATCCAGTGAGTGGTACTATGATGTGTGAATATCTACACACAAGGAATCAGGAATAAATGTAAAAAACAGTCAGGTAATGTTAACAGATATTTTCTCCACAGGTTTTGTAGGTAAGAAAATGTCGGTAGTAGCTGTATGAAGGGTATACTAATAAACTGTGTACAACTGTTCAACTGTCCCACCACATGCCTGCAAATGACAGCAGGATAGGTACATACAATATGCACTCTTTTCAATGCATGTCTCTCAAGTGTCATGCTGTCATGGCTAGTTTTCACTGCTGGCAATAACCCTGGACACAGATAGGAAACCAGTTGAAGTATGCCAGTAGCACACTCAAATAGCAGCAGTATAGGGTACCCCTCCTCTACCAGATATGTAACCCTGACATATATACAAGTCCCCTCTAGTCATGCACCCAGAGTTGTCACAGTTTGCTCCATACCATTCCAGGCTGACAGTTTAATAGTTATGTCTGTGCTACAAAAGCTATGGGCCATAGGCAAATGTAAAGTGAGGGCAGACCCATAAAGTATTGAGCTGTACTGTTGTGGAAAATAGAAGCATAAACAGTTGTTAATGGACTTTTTGTCTCTCCCCCATCCATCATCTGGATCAATTCTATAATTCATATACTATGGGTATGTTTTTCTCCAAACCTAATATTGGGACTTGTGGTCTATTATTGTTCATATATTTGATTGGTTGCATGTCAACATACCTTGTTCAAATACTGTTGTTGGTGGCCTGTTAGTGTCAATGTTACTGGCATGCTGTTATGATGCATACTGTTGTTCCATTTATGTACATGTTAGTTTTGCTATGCAACTGTTTCAAATCGGTTTTATCGGTTTAATTGAAACACCTATGCATGCTGTTATAACTAATCTTGAAATGTGTTGTTCATAACTAACGAGCATATTTTTTTAAAACCTCAACATCATAGCATGTTTGGGAAGATCTGCCTGTCCCGCCTCATCTGGCTGTGCCACTGGGCCCCAGCATATCTGGGACCCAACCCAGGTCATCCTCATCTGCTGGCCCTGCACCACCTTTGGTTGGAACTTCCTCAGGGGACGGGGCCCATTTCCCCCCTCCGGGAGCGGGCGCAGACAAGAGCCTGTCACCTGCAGTCAGTTCCAGAGTTTAGTGCCCAACTCCATCCGAGCAGAGATGGGTGGGCAGCTGCGCCAGATTGAGGGCCGACTAACGCACCTCAAGGGGAAGGCCACCCCTCCTGTCTAGCCCCCAGCACAGCCACCTTTGCGGCCATGAAGGAGCAGTGGTGACTGCCCATGGAGGAGTACCTCAATCCCACTGTATCCATTTGGGGGCTCACAGGCTTCGGATTCCCAACCACCCTCCCCGTTTAAGGTGTTTACCCCCCTCATGTGTCATATACCGCCCATGTCTATTGTCTTGTCTGTCTGCAAATGTAACCTATCCCACCCAACCTATCTCCCCAAACATACCTACAGCCCTTCTCCAACATCCCACTATCACCTTAAAAAAAGGGCATCTGTCCCACAAAATAAATTGCCCCATACCTAGCTCCACATTTCGCCCCCATATACAATGAAAGTAATCAATCAACCCACAAGTTATTCTGCAAATGTCTGTCACCAACACTCCTACCTGTGGGGTGTGAGGCTGTAAATTCCAAATTCTACACATTTTATTTACAGCTGTTGCTGACGAAGAAATGTAGAGCTATGGTCCTTTCCTACAGCCATCCTGCACATCCCTAGCTGCTTTTCATAATGTTTTACCCTCTGCTTGCCCCCATTTCTCCACTTTCTTATCACTCGTTTTTCTTTTCTATAAAGAAAATGAGTGCGGGTGTAAGTGGGAGTAAGCGGTGCTAAGCCCAGCTAACAGGGCTTAACCGTCTGTTAGCATTGCTTAGCTTTGCGCACAATCATGCAAACCCACTTACAACTGCTTTAACGTGCCTTAATCACTCTGTCTCCATCAGCCCTTGTTCTGCTGGCAACAAAATAGCCCTCCCTACTAAATTTCAAACCCGGGATGCAGTGCAATACAAAAACAGAACATACCACTACACCATCTGAGCTGTGGGAATTAGTAATGCTTTTACAAACAAATCATTCATTCTGGTCATTTAACATTAATGGAAAAAGTAATCACTTTCTAGTTTGGAACCCAAGACTCTGTACACAACAATATCAACGATATACCTCTAAACCATCTGAGCTACAGAAATTTGTCATGTTTTTATAAACATCATGCACAACGGTCATTCAACATAAGGCAGAATTATATATCCATAGTACTGTTATATATACATATATATGCATATAGATAGATATATAGACAGATACCAACCTCTTACTGCAACACATCTGCAAAAAGCCCAACAAACTGGGGGGATAAATGGCAAACAATAGTGACATATTTGAAATATGGCTGTCATACGCGTAGTAGATTCCAGGTCTGAAACCACAAATAACTGTCAGTATATACTAATGTCAATGCTCACATCATCCCAATGATTTATCAGAAACCCACAACTGTTATGGCCAACAGACAAAACATATGAGCCATGCATCAGGACAGTGTCTAGACATCTAGACAGTGGAGAGGTATGACCGCAGTCATGTAACAGAATGGAAAAACCCATGACAGCTGCCTACCATGTCACCCAGAACCTTCTGATCCACAGTAAGACCAACATGACACTAACCCAAATCAGCTCTGGGCAGTTACCCATGTATATCCAAATACATCATGCACTACAGGGATGGAACTGCAGGGAAAAGCAGATAGTGGTGCATGAATGTCCACCCACAACCATTTGCAAAACAATCACAGCAACATACCAGTACCTCAAATGAACTCTACTGCAGAATGACTGTTTTAATGAACATATCCTGATTCCCAGTCACACACTACACTGACATAATCTGGGCCAACTCACAGTGTACTGGGAATTCTGAGGTGTTACAGGGCAATTCTCAGTCTGCCCCTACAAACATACATACCTGATAGACCACCAGCAGCCGTAGCAGCATGCACAGACATAGGTTCATAGGTTCATAGGTATGTATTAGGCTATTTGGCCCTAGGGCTTATATAAGCCAAGCCAAAAATGTACCCTGGCTTTCCCCACCCAAGAAAATTATTTTCCTGTGCCCCTGCCAAGCAGAGCTCCAGAAGTGATCCCTGGGGTGAATTTCCTATTTCCCTTCCAATCATCAAGATTTTTCTTGAAGAGTGCTAATGAGGAGCTCTGTTTGACATAGATAGGTAGTCTGTTCCAGAGTATGGGAAATCTCTGGGACAGGAAGCTATCCCTCCAGCATGTTCTGTTTATTGTGGTGACAAGGTTTAGGTCCCTAGAGCATGTAGCTCAGAGGGATTGGGATTTCTTTAAGTGGAGCATGTCCAACAGCTCTAGATTTGACAAAGCATTGTATATTAGGCAGAGATCACCTCTGAGTAGGCGATATGCGATGGAGTAAAGCTGGAGTTTTTTGAGAAGGTCTGCGTAGGGCATCTGTTTGAGGCCAGTAATCCTCTTTGTGAGGTATTTCTGTGGCCTTACCAGTTGTTGTAGATGTCTAGTGAGGTACATACCAAAAGGGACATTGTACTCTATAATGGGTCTAATGAGTGATGAGTAGATGTGAACAATGACCTCTTTTTTTCTGGATGAGAAACCTTTTGTGATGAGGTGAGCCATGCAGAAGGATTTCCTGACCACTGTGGTGATGTGATTATCAAAGGAGACACTACTGTCCACCTGTGTCCCACAGTCTCTTATCACATTTTCAGCATTAAGTAGACTACCAGCTATGTGGTAGTTCATGGGTACAGAGTTTTTACCAAAGAGGATGACAATACACTTTTTGGCATTGAGCTTCAGGCCATGGCTTTGACACCAGGCATCTGTCTCAGTGAGGCCCTTTTGTAGTATGTCCACATCGTTGGGAATTTCGATTATGGCTCCTAGTTTGCAGTAATCTGCAAACCATGTTAGCCAAAGACCTTCTGTGTTAGCCTGTACTTCAGAGAAGTAAATACCAAACAGGAGAGGACCTAGGACTGAACCCTGTGATACTCCACTTGTCACTGGTCTGAAGTCAGATTTGGAGTCTGCTACTTTCACAGTGTGGGTTCTGTCCGTGAGCCAGTTGGCAACCCATCTTGTGACATAGGGATTTATACCTAGTTTAGTGAGCTTATCTATAATTCCAGAGTGGGGGATAGTGTGGAAAGCCTTGGCAAGATCTAGATAAGCTGTGTGAACCACCTTATCCTCATCTATGGCTTTGGTGACTGCTTCAAAGAAGTCAATCAGGTTTAGGAGACATGATCTGCCTTTTACAAATCCGAACTGGGTAGGGTCCAGAATTTGAGATTACCAATGTCTTTGGTTATGAGTTCCATGATGATAAGTTCCATGGCCTTGCAGACCATGCTCGTCAGGCTAATGGGGCAGCAGTTCTTGGGGTCTGTCGTGGCTCACCCTATGTGGAGTGGGATAACTGTCATGGTGCGCCATTCAGTGGGCACAAAGCCTGAGGTGAGGCTATGATTGAACATGGTTCTTAGGTAGGGTGCCAGTTCATTCTGTAGTTCATGTAGAATGCAGCCTGGGATATTGTCAGGTCCCATGGATGCTGTGTTCTTAGCTTTGGAGAGAGTGTTTATTACTTGTGCAGCCATGATTACAGGAAAATTGCATTCTTCCAGTATAGAAATGGGCCCTCTAGGGGGTGAGAGGGGGTTAAAGTTAGCACTGAACCTATCTGCCAGGATGTTGGCAATATCAGTAGGTTCTGTATATTTAGTGCCATTGTGCTGTAACTCAGAGCAGATCTGAGTGTTGCCATTGAGATTCTTGACATAGCTATAGAATGCTTTGTGGTTGTCTTTAGAGTCAGTGGCAATTTTGTTTTCTAACTAGCTTTAGAGGATTTTATGAGGGATCTCAGCTTCTTACGGAGGTTGACCAGGGAGTTCCTCCAGTCATGGGATTTTACTCTATTTTGCAACAGTTTCTTTCTTCTGTTGTAGAGTTTGTTTATGGCAGAGGACCACCAGATTGGCTTCCTTTTTTTGGAAAATAGCATCTTGGTTCTATTAGGGATAGCATGATCCATGCACTCGTTTAAGTGCTTATAAAGTGCATTTGTGTAGGATTCAGCAGTCGTACCTCTATTGTCCATCTGCATGGGTGTCATGAAGTTTGCCACTTCTGTCTTAAGATGTGTAAAGTTGGCTTTGGAGAAGTTTTTTACGGTGGTTTCCCTAATTGGGGGTGGGGGCGGGATGTGGATGTCTATGGTGACTAGTTTGTGGTCATTTCTGACCAACGAGGAATTGACCTTTGGTATGGAACACCGGTTTCAGATAGAAACAGGATATGTGATACTCACATCTGCTACTCTCCCTACTCAGCCAAACAACATCTACATACAACACTGCTATACAATCTTAGCAGTCACTTCACAATGGCCAGACATACATGACTCTCATATATACAGATTTCCACAGAATGTCCAGGGTGTGAGACCATATTCATGGCTACTGCAGCATACCACTTCCAGGAGTCTGCTAAGTGAATGGGATGATACCTTGAGTGCAGTCACTTAATAATGATATCACATACCTTTGATGCTCTTACTGCAAGACATCTGGACAAAGCACAACATACTTGGGGGACAGGGGGCTGAAAAGAAGGACATACCTTACATAATGGTGTTACAAACTGAAACAGTTGCCAGTGTGACAGGCTTTGTTGTAACATAACATCCCTGAAGGATATGATGTCTGAAACACCAATGGATGTCAACAGTTACTGACTACAATCCTCACATTATCCCGCTGCTTCCTCAAAAACAGACATTGTCTGAGGAACAGACCAAACATAGCAGGCAAACCTCTGGGTAGTCTGTGGACATCAGGACAGTTGAGATCTATGTCAGAGACATATCACTGTCAGACATCAATTCACAAGGAAAATGCATGTCCAGACGAACCCTGTTAGACTAGAAACCCTCTATGTGCATGACAGCACTACTGACTTACAATCTGTACCCACTTTGGGAGCTTTGTTCCCCATGTTGGTGGGCTGTCTCCACATGTCCTCTCCTGAAAGGTATTCCCACCTACTGTCTGTGAAGCTATAGCCCCCACACCTCCATAATGTCCTCCACACAGGCCAGGAAAAGGGGCAAGGCACATATGAAGACCATAATTATAGCACTGTGTTGCTATGGTATTGGTAAATGGAAAGACAGCACAGCTGCTCAGGATGCAAGTAGCAAGTGGGAGACACCGATTGTTGCACAGGCCATCACCTTCTTATGGGCAGTACCTACAAAAGGCAAGCGTCTGCCTATGCAACACAGGTCACAACCCATCTACACAAAGACAGATTGCGACTACACATACCTAAACATTTGCATTGCTGTGAGGAAACTCCTGAGCACTGTAACAGGTATGTCAATCATGTAAGCTTATAATGGAATGCAGAAGAGGGATGCGATGATGTCAAATGGGACATTAAACACTAGGGCACAACAAGGCCTGCTGGACTCACATGCTGCTGTCCAGCACCTATGGCTATTTCCACTTGCCCTGCCTGCATTGACATGGAGCACATCTCCGGACCCTAGGTCACACCAGCAAAGGTCAGCTCATGTATGACTACAAATGGAGTCTCTGTTGTCCAATACTGAGTGTGTCACTGGTAGATCAGCTACCTGGGATGTTGTAATTATTCATATGTCGCCTGTGAATGCTACTCTGATACATATGCTTGTCTTACAGATGTAGGATATGTACATAGGGTATGTGCATATTACATGACAGGTGCAGATGTGTGTGTTGAACTGTATGCGGTATACTGAGCCCATACCTGGCAACTGTCCAGAGTTTTGCAGACTGACCACATGTCCACCTCATATATGTAGTCAATGCCTCAGACAGTTGTGTATTGTCTGGCATATCACTGTCAACCCATTAAACACTGAAGTAATAATAAATTAGCATATATTTCATTGTCAGATGTCATATCCTGCAAAGTACACCTGTGAGTGTTACACAGTCTTTGCTGGCAACTAAATGTGTTTCAGCTAGATTCATAAAGTGACAGTATTTACTGGCCTTTGCCCACCACTGATGTGTGCCTTTGTGCAGATGTCTTGCTCTAACAGGAGCTAGGTGTCTTACCATGAGAGCCATGTCAATGCAAATGTCCTGTAGGATGCTGGCATTTGTGCAGTTACTGACACCTGCTTTCTAGCTGTGGAGAGCACACGAACATTGCCAGGTCACTCATCAAATCATATATTTAGACCCCAAATGGAGGCTTGCAAAGTCACAGGAGGTGGAGTGTTGTACATTAGCATACACATACACACCTCCAGGCTGGCCAAACAGCATGACACATGGGTGAAATCCCGAGTGCTGTTAGTTGACAAAACACCTACTCAAATCATAGCTATCTGCAGGCCTCCAACCATGTCTATGGACACCCAATACACCTACTGGGACCTGCTGGAACCTGTCAGGATTCAATCGTCTACCCTGCTCATGGGTGACTTCAAATACCAAATCATAGTGTGCATGACCTATGTCACCTGAACATGAACACACAAAGATTCCTTAGCTTTGTCAATGGCAATGCAGTGGATCAGCCAGTCAACACTCCTGCAGCAGGTGAAAATCTCCTGTACCTGGTCTTAACCAACATGAGTAGCTACTGCAGCACTCCTACATTTCCATCTCCCTTGGTAATATCTGACCACATAGCCATCACTGTTCAGGTCACCATCTCCCCTGCCCCCCTTTACATTGTCAAACAGAATGAACTGTACCCAAATGACTATAAATCCTCTCAGAGCAGGTAGAAGTAGCTGTACAGCCATTTGTTGGAACTAGCAGCAGTGTCCAGGACCACCCCACAATACTATGTAGACTCCTACATAGCTGTATGGACTCAGTAGTACTTGACAGGGCAACATCATCTCCCACAAGGTAGGGTAAATGTCTGTGGTGGACAGCAGCAATACAAAGATACCATAATAGGTGGAAACAATTGCTGGACAGGCGAAGAAGAAACAGGTGCCTCACTGGAAGCATGTCACCTTAGTCTACACAAGCAAATAAGGGCACAGGTGATGTACCCTATGTCTGTCTTTGAGTGCAAATTGGACACATCCACTGAGGCAAATCACTATGCCTTCCACACATGTGTCTGCAATTCCAGAGACAACACACAGATTTGCTCTGTAGTGGAGGTCAATAACATCACATGCACATATGGCATAGATATAGGCAACCAGTTGCAGACAGGTGAAGTGTAAACACCACCCCCCTGTCCCCCCAGTAATACACATGTGCATGTACAGCACCTGCCCCCCTCCCCTCATAATCAGGAAGCAGGTCTGTAATACCCTCTCAAAGGCAACACACAGAGGTCTCCATAGGCATGATACCATCCTTTGGCTGCATCCCACATGAACACAGGCATGGGCTGTCATATCCATTCTGCACTGTAGTCAACCACAGCCTGAGCACCAGTATCTTCCCTTCTGCACAGAGGACACCCACTGTCATCTCTATACACAAAGGCAGAGCAATCCACCAACCCAGCCAATCATATGCATATCAACCTAACTAGCCTTCTCTGCAAGGGCATGGAAGGCACTATCAAGGACATTATGAACAGGGACATAGGCAACACCAAAATGCCTGGGTCCACACACCATGGTATTGTCAAAGTGAGATCAGGTCTGTTAAATCTGATCGACCTCTCTGCAGTGGTTGACAAACACAGGGATGAGGGGAAGATGGTGAACAATGCCTACCTTCACCTAGCCCAATCCTATCACACTAATCCACAGGTGGACAGGATACATATGCCTGCACAGCTAGGCACCAACCTGTAGGTTACCAGATGGGTAGCTAACTGTCCCAATGATAGCACCCACTCACCACTCAGTTAAAGTAGTAGAACCCTCCTCTAATAGTAGATTTATTAGCAATGGTGTATCCCAAGGATTGATCTGGAGGCCTCTACTGCTTGGGATATATGTATCTGAGGTAAGGACAACACATTGGTTTTGGCTGACCAGGTGTACAGCTGCTTGCAAGCTGCCCACTGTCTTACATTCCCCTACTGATGTGATCATTACCCAAGAGGCACTCACCCAATTACTGACTGGTACAAGAAGCATTACTGCAAATGGAATGCCAGGAGAGGCATCATTCCCCCTGTTGTGGCAGATGTCATCCACACTAAGTATGACAGTGACAATGTACTAAGCATGCAATCAGGTGTGAGGTGACTTGTGCACTGAGGTTGGTAGCAACCTGAAAGTTTCCCACTGTGCTGGCACCATTGCATGGAAGGCCGTCTACATGGCCCACCTCACCAATATGGGTATGTCATAGGTAGGCCATAGGTAGATGCAAAGTGAGGGAAGACTTCTACACTATTGAGCAGTACTGTTGTAAAAATAGAAGCCTATGCAGTTCTTAATGTACTTTTCTTCTCTCCCACCATCCCTCATCTACATCACTAATTATTAGTCATATATTATGGGTATATTTTTACCAAACAATGCTGGGATGAGTTACATTATTGTTCATATAATTAATCGGTTGCATGTTAACATACCTTGTTGAAATACCATTGTTGGCGGCCTGTTACCATCATTGTTACTGGCATGCTGTTTCTATGCTTACTGTTGTTCCAGTTATGCATGTGTTCTGTTTGCTATGCCACTGTTTCACATGTGTTGTTTTGGGTTAATTTGAACACCCGTGCATGCCTTTAAAACTAATATTGAAATGTTTTGTTCATGACTAACCAATATATCTTGGAAAACCTCAACACCATAGAATGTTTGGGAAGGCCTATTCCAGAGGATCCACCTGTCCTGCCCCATTTGGCTGTGGTACCAGGCTCCAGCACACCTGGGACCCACCCTGGAACTTCATCTTCTGCAGGCCCTGCACCACCTTGGTGCGGGTAAGGAGATGAGCCCGTCATCCACCATCAGTTCTGGGGTATGGTGTGCAGTGTCATCTGCTCTGAGTTGGGTGGCCAGCAGTGCCAGATAGAGGGATGCCTAGCACACCTTGAGGAGCAGGCTGCCCCTCCTGTCCAGCTCCCAGCACAACCACTGTCAGGGCTGTTAAGGTACAGTCATGATTGCCTGCAGGTGGGGATGTCAGTCCCACTGTATCCATATGGGGGTTCATGAGCCTCTGATTACCAAAGACCCTCCCTGTCCAAGGTGTTTAGCCCAATATGTGTCATACACCACCCTTGTCTGCTGTCTTATCTGTCTTGTCTGTCTCCCTACCCAACCTACCTTCCCAGATGTACCTACAATGCTTTCCCAACATCCAACTCTCACCTTAACAAAGAGGAAAAAAAAAGGCATCTGTCCCCCAAAAAATTATTGCCCCATTCATACCTGTCCATTTCGCACAGGTGTCCACTGGAAATGTAATCTGGCCCAACTGGCTTGAGAACACATTTCTGTTGCCCTCACCCATCTCGCTGGGGTTTGAGTGTCCAAATTCACCTCCAAATTCCATACAAGTGCACAGCTGTTGCTGTATAAGAAATGGACAGCTATGAACCCTCCCTACACCCATCCTGCACATCCCTAGCTACCTCTCATATTGTTTTCCCTCTGCCTGCTCCCTTCTCACCACTTTCCTATAACCCCTTTTTCTTTTCTTTTAAAGGAATTAGCGTGGGTGTAAGCAGGAGTAAGTGGGAGTAAGCAGGAGTAAGTGAGGTTGCACGATACTAAGTGAAGCCAAAAAGAATTAAGCATCTGTAGGTTAACCATATGTTGGCATCGCTTAGCATCACGCAATCCCACTTAAAGCTACTTAAAAGTGCTTTCATTTATTTGTTCCCATCAGCCACTGTTCTGCCTAGCAACAAAATAAACAGCACTGCCAAGATTCAAACCCAGGACCCGTACAATATAGTCAGAGCAATCAATGTACCAGTACACAATCTGAGCTGTAGGAATTTCTGATGCTTTTTCAAATATATCATACAGTAGAGTCATTCAACAGTAGGGAAAAAGCTCTGTGGAATCACTCAGGTTTTGTATATATATATATATATATATATATATATATATATATATAGATATAGATATATATATATATATATATATATATATATATGGAGATACATAGATATGAAAAATATGTTAAAGATATATATATAATATATATGTGTGTGTGTGTGTGTGTGTGTGTGTGTGTGTGTGTGTGTGTGTATATGTGTGTGTGTGTGCATATATATATATATATATATATATATATATATATATATATATATATATATATAGATACACATAACATGTAGTGCAGTCATACCTCAGAACCATACCTCTCAAACTCTTAGTACAAGACATCTGGGCAAAGGCTGTCAAAATGGGGGGGGGGGGGGCAATGGGCCAAACGTAGGGATGTACTTTAATATTGTCATTAGAAACGTAGCCAGTTGCAAGAGTAACATGGTTTGTTTCAGCATACATTTTCTGAAGGATATGAGGTCTGACACTGAAATGTATGTCATAATTTTTTGACAGAAATCTTCAGATCATCACAGTGAGTTACCAGAGAAAAACGAATAATTTGTGGAACAGACCGAAAATATGAGCAATAAGCCTGGACATTCTGAAACAATCCAGCCAGTTGACAGGTATGCTCAGAACCCCTTAGTACAATGAATTTGGACCAAGTCTGATAAGGTGGGGGGGGGCATGAACATAGGGAGGTATCTGAAATACGTGAGCAGAGAAGCTGAGACAGTTGCTGCAGTAACACTGTCTGTTCTAACATATATTGTCTGCAATAGCACAAGTCCTAGACTCAATTGCTTCTCATTAGTTAAGTGACGTAAATCTTCACATCATCCCACTGATTTGTCACAAATACACAACAATTATAGGGACCAGACCAGGCCAAGGATATGAGCCAGACAACTGGGCATCCCACAAATGTCTGGACATAGCATGACATTACGGAAACTATACTGAGCTGCTAAGCATGTCACCAAGCACCATCCAATCTACAGTCAGCATGACACAACACTACCCCAAATCAGCTATGGGGAATTACACATGCATTTACAAATATATCAGGCACTACAGGGATGTAACAGTAGTGAAAAACAGACACCAGTGTGAAAGTGCATACCCACAACCAATTTCACCACAGTTACAGTGACATACCAGGAATGTTGAGGTTGTACGAGGCATGTCTCAGTTTGCCCATACAAACATATACAGACTATAAACCACCAAAAACTGGAGCAGCATGCATAGTCATATAGAAAAGGAGCCATGACACTTACATCTACACCTCTCCCTACCCAGTCCAACTAACATTTTCACACTACACTGCTGCACAATCCTGATAGTCTAACAATTGTCAGACATAAACAGACCACTCAACTGTACAGATTTCCACACAATATCCATCTTTTGTCCTCATATATCTGGCCTCTACCTCATAACATGTCTGGCATTCTGTTACATCACTGAGATGATATCAGGAATGAAGGCACTAAATAATGATATACCATGCTTTCAACCTCTTACTGCATGACATCTGGGCAAAGCCTGACATAATTGGGGGACAGAGGCCCAAAAACAGGGGCATATTTGAAATATTGCTGTTAGAAACCGAGAAAGTTGCTTATGTTACAGAATTTATTGTAACATATCTTTTCTGAGGGATATGAAATCAGAAACACAAATGGATGTTAGCATTTACTGACTGCAATCCCCAAAGTATGCTGCTGATTTGCCAAGGACAAAAACTGTCTGAGGAACAGATCAAACATAGGAGTTGAACCTCTGGCCATTATTTGGATAGCCCTACAGCTGAGAGTTATGTCTACCACATAGCACTGTCAGACTTAATATCATGCAGAAAATCCATGTCCACACAAACCCTTTTAAACCAGCATTAATCCAATTGTATAACAGCAATACTTACATTCTGTCCCTATGTCTGGAACCTTATCCCGCATTTTGTTGGGCTGTCTCCATAATTTGTGTTGTAAGAGGTATTTCCAACTACCCTCTCTGATGCTGTTGTTCACACACCTCCATGATGTTCTCCTCACAGGCAAAGAAAAGGGCCAATATCCACATGACATACTCAATTATAGGAGTGTGTTGCCATGCCATTGGCTATAGGAATAACAACACAGCTGTTCTGCATGCAGTTGGCAAGTGGGGGACACCAATTGGTGCACAGGCCATCAGCTGCTCATGAGCATTACCTGCAAAAGGCAAGCTGTTGCCTATACAAAGCAGATGTATACGCAACATATCAGAGAGAGAGAGAGAGAGAGAGACAGACTAACAAAAACAAACAAACAGAAATCAAAAGCAAACCAACAATACTTGGAAAAAATGGTATGTCAATCAAGTAAACATGCAATGGAATGCAGTAGGGGTATGTAATAATGGGAAATAGGAATTTTCACAAATATGTCTCAACAAGACTTGCTCTACTGATATATTGCTGATCAGCACCTATGGCTATAGCACCTGGGTCTGTCTGCAGTGACATAGATCACAGTTCAGGCCCCTGAGTCACCCCAGGAAAGGATGGCTGACATATGACTACTACTTGAGTGTCTGTTGAACAATACTGACTGTGGCACTGCTAGGCAAGCTAGTGGGATGCTGTAAATATTCATATGTTACTTGGGAATACAACTATGATAAACTGGTTTGTCTCACAAATCTAAGAGACCTATACAGGGTATGTGCATAGTAAACTACTGTTGCAGACATATGTGTCAAACTGCATGTAATGTACTGAGCTCATACCATTCAACTGTCCAGTGTTATGCACACTGACCATATGTGTGCCTCATATTTTTAGTCATTTACTTATATAGTTGTGTTATGTCTGGCAAATCATTGGCAAATCTGTGAAGACTGACATTAGAACATAATAGCATGTGTCTACTGCTTTTAGTCGAATTACATTTGGTCAAAAATTATTTCAGGCAGCCCACTTCACTGAAAATGCATTTCACTGAAAACCCATTTGGTCAAAAATGGAATATAGCCCCTGCCCCACTGCAGTGTGACCCTGGAGTGAGAATATAAAGTTAGGTGGGGTGGGGGGCACAGTGGGTGTATGGCAAACTATAGAGCAAGATTGCAACCGATGGAAAAACCTCAAGTTACCCTTCCTGTCCAAAGTGTCCATAATCAAAATAAATATACTGTTTAGAGTAATATATGCATTTACATCCACTCAAGTAATAGTACATAACAAATTTTCAACCAAATAAACACCTCACTAACTAAATTAATATGGGACCCCCCCCCCAAAAAAAAAACAAGAATATCATACCAAAAATTATCTTGACCAAAACTAAAAGGGGGCTTAAATTTACCAGGTTTTAAACTCTACTATATGATCATCAACTGTAGCATAATTCTAAAAATAGCAGAACATATCCTATCTCACAACAGATGGTCTCCGATATGGCTGACAATATACCATAACTTTATCAAAAATTTAGATATTAACCCTAGAGCTCTTCCCTTTTCAAACAAAAAGAAATAGTGGCCTACAAGATTACTGACCCCTAAAACATTTTATCATTAATGTAGAAAATTTATTTTCTTCCATTAATCTAGAGACAGGAATGGAAACCCTTCAACCACTACACAAAAATCCAAACTTAAAAATTAATAACACAATGTTAAACCTCAATAAATACCCCTTACTAAAAGACATCATTATCATTTTTGTCCTAGTTTATCCTAGTTTACCCCTGGCTGCTTTGCGTTCCTAACCGTAACGATCCTGTGCTACCCTTTAACTTGACCCTACCACCTGGACGTATGGGATTTTACCTGGCAAGCAAGAACCCATTTAAAGGACCTTCTACTGCCTCATTCCCTGCTACCTCAAAGTTTTGATTTCACTACTCTGAACCCTGTATTTAAGGAAGCTAGAAACTCTTTAACTTGACCCTACTCCCTGGACATATGGGATTTTACCTGGCAAGCAAGAACCCATTTAAAGGACCTTCTACTGCCTCATTCCCTGCTACCTCAAAGTTTTGGTCTCACTACTCTGAACCCTGTATTTAAGGAAGCTAGAAACTCTTTAACTTGACCCTACTCCCTGGACATACGGGATTTTACCTGGCAAGCAAGAACCTATTTAAAGGAGCTTCTACTGCCTCATTCCCTGCTACCTCAAAGTTTTGGTCTCACTACTCTGAACCCTGTATTTAAGGAAGCTAGAAACTCTTTAACTTGACCCTACTCCCTGGACAGACAGGATTTTACCTGGCAAGCAAGAACCTATTTAAAGGACCTTCTACTGCCTCATTCCCTGCTACCTCAAAGTTTTGGTCTCACTACTCTGAACCCTGTATTTTAGGAAGCTAGAAAGTATGTGTTCCTTCATCTAGCTAATTTTACTCTTTTTACATTTTTGTATAAATGAGAATTATGTTTTTTTTGTGCCCCTGGCCTTCTGTGACGCTATTTAGAAAGGACTCATAGCAGCCACACACGCCCCCCCTTACCTAACACTAGTTGCTGCTTTCTCCTCTTCTGGCCTGTCCTCCACACTCCTTTCCTGACCTGAGCAAGTATTTTCCTTTTTCTCTCCCGCTCATGTTATTACCTGCCAACTACCTTCTTCTGTAATTAACCTTTTGTCCACTAGATTTCACCCTAACTTGCAAAGTTATTCTACCTTACTTTCTCTACCCACTGCATGAAACCTAACTAAATTACTCGCTGCTATACCTAATACTTCCAATCTTTTCCTCTTGTCCCATACTGATAAATTTATTTATTTTCTCTATTAAGATCTTCAGCTTAACCCGTTTCTCACTCCTTTCACCCTCTCTTACTCACCTCACCTGCCTTTCACTGATTGTCTTCAGACTGCCTTCCTCCACTTTGTCTGAACCTGCTCCGTTCACCCTGCGGGCTCACTCCGCTCCCCTACCCTACCCTCAAGATCCACCCACCCCTACAACTCCTAAACGTATACTCCTTTACCACACTCCCTCCTTCTCACACCAATCACACTTTACCCCTCCCATCAAGCTCTACCAATAACCACCCACTTGCATCCTTTCAATTGACACTCTTACCTCTCCTCCCTTCCTGTATTCACTTCCATCTCTTATTCCCAATTTACTTTCATATACTTGTCCTGTCACTATGCCTTACCTACTTACTTCAACCAATTTAAAACACATCCTCCTGTTCTCACTTTTTCCTTTCCTTCTCTTACCCTACCTTCTCACCTCTTATGAACAACTTACCCTACTGGAATCACACACCTTCACTCAAATTACTAGCTCACCAACCCTTAACACATTCCAAGCCTGTTCTAACATCATTTCTTCTCCCAGGTACCTTCTTGCAAAATTTCATAGAAAGGTCTACATTACCTACAGTAATCATATACACAAAAAATCCTCACACATTTTCACTAAACCCTCACTCCTAATAAAAAGATTACTTCTCTCCCTATAAGCAGGTGACATTCATCCCAACCCTGGCCCAAATAACACTACCACTTTTAACCCCATCAGTCTTCCACCCTCCAGTTCTAATCTACTCTCCAAATCCCCTAACTCTCTCTCTATAGCGCACCTTAACATCCATAGTATTAATAATAAAATTACCCAGCTCCATGCTCTGCTAGACATACACTCATTCGACACCCTATGCTTGTCTGAAACTTTGCTTAAACCAGCAACCCAAGTCAGTGAGATTATTCCCCCTGGTTATAACATCCACAGACTGGACCGTAAAGCTAAAAAGGGTGGTGGGATAGCAATTATTTACAAAACAAGGATGCAACTTACTGTCCTACATGACAAACCTCCCTCTGTAAGTAATGCTGAAATCCTTATCTCCAAACTTCAGCTTAATACCCATAAATCCATCTACATAATCTGCTTATACCTCCCCCCTGGAAATAACATCAGTACCTTAGAAGAAATCCTCAGCTGGCTCTCCATTCATTTCCCACAAGAAACCATAGTCCTGGACGATGTCAACATCAGCTGGATAACCTGCACCTCAGTAGACCCTCCCACCCTCTTAAATCTCCATGGTTTTATATAAACCATTCAAGCTCCCGCTAGAACTAGCAAACCTAATAACAAAGAAAGCATATTAGACTGGATTCTGAATAATCATCACCACCTAACTAATACAGTAGGAACACTACCTGATGACTTAAGTGACCATGCACTTACTTACTTAATCAGACATAAAACTAATACCCCAAACCCAAATAAATTCAAAATGGTCAGAACTAATAAAAACTTTAACCCTGAAACCTTCAAAGCTGAACTTACAGCCTGTAACTCATCCCTCTTAAACACCTTCCACTGGATGATGCTCTCCCATACTTCAACTCAAAGTTCCTATCTATTCTAGACTCACACGCTCCCTCAAGATCTGTCAGAATTAGCTCAAAACCCACACATTGGCTATCAAAGGACACAAGGCATAAAATTATTCTGAAAAATAAACTCTTGACTTAATACCGTAGAACTAAAGATCCCATTGACCAACTAAACTTTAGGCAAATAAGAAACATTACAAAAACAGCCATACATCTAGATAAAAGAAACCACTACTGCCATCTACAACATTCTAACCAACATAATCCACAAAAGTCCTGGGCAGGAATAAATAGACTCTTAAAGCCTGGCCACTCTGACACCCCATGCTCCTCAGGCACTTCCCTAAACAACCCAAAACATACTGCTGATGCCTTCAACACCTTCTTTACTGAAACTGTCCAGTCTCTATCTAATCAACTTTCCCCAGATATCCCCTCCCTGTCCACCTCCTCTAATACATCTATTCCCTTATTGCAACTGCAACCTGTAACCACATCACTAATATGCTCTCTGCTCCACAAACTGAAATCCTCCTCTCCATCAGCTGACCAGCTACCAGCTCAATATCTAAAAATTGCAGCTAAAACATTAGCCTATCCCATTTCCATCCTAATTAAAAGAACCTTCATTGAAGGCTACATTCCATCAATCTGGAAAATATCACATATTATTCCCCTGCACAAAGGTGGTAACTCAATTGAACTCTCAAACTACCGACCCATAGCCTTACTCTCCCCCCTAGCTAAAATCATAGAAAAGTGCATCCAAAAACAACTTCTAAATCACCTCTTAAATTACAATCTACTAGCTGACTGTCAACATGGCTTTAGACCATTCCACAGCACCACAACTGCCCTCCTTTCCTTCACTGACTGCATCAAAAAAAAAACGGAATAATAGCATCCTTACCTCTGCTCTCTTTATTGATCTAGCCAAAGCCTTCGATATGGTCAGTCACGAGATACTAATAAACTTACTTAAATCTTTCACACTAGACACAAGTGCGATAAAGTGGTTCCACGCCTATCTTCATAACAGACAGCAGGCAGTTCTTTGGCACAATAACTTATCCAACCACCTACCCATTTCCCCTGGAGTTCCCCAAGGCTCATTTCTTGGCCCTCTTCTGTTTTCAGTTTTCATAAATGATCTTCATACTATTATTCCTCTTGCAACCTGTATACAATATGCAGATGATTCTACTCTGATTTGTTCTGCCTCTTCCCCCTCTGAACTTTACTCTGTCACCCAACAGACATTCCAAACTGTAGAAATGTGGTTCCTAAAGTGATGCTTAATCTTAAACCCCAAGAAAACCAAGTTATTACTTTTCTCCCCCACCAGTAAATCCTCTCCACTCAACTTCTCTGTCTTGTCAAGTAATGCCACCAGTATTTCCCCCGACCCAACTACCAGGCTCCTAGGAGTGGAGATTGACAACAATCTAAGCTTTGACACTCACCTTAACAACACTATAAAACTAGTTAACAGAAAACTGGGCTCATTGTACAGAACTAAACCAGTCCTTACTCCACTTGCCAGAACATCCATCGCCCACTCACACCTAATTTCCACCGTCCTTTATACGTCGTCTATCTACACTAATCTGTCCAAAGCTAACCTCAGCAAAATGGTTGTTGCCTACAACAGTATTGCTAGATTTGCCTCTGGCTCTACTTTTAGAACTCACCACTGCATAAACTTAATCCAATTAGGATGGCCTGAGCTACAAAACCTAATCTTATTTCACAAACTCTCCATAGCCCATAAAATCCTGTATAAACCCTTAAATACTCCCATACTCACTACTCTTATTACTCCTTACTGCAATCTTAAAAGCCTACACTCTTCTAATAAACTTCTTATTTCCACTTGTAAATCCTATAACATGGCCGGAAACTCTTTGTTCTCAAACACAGTAAGCGAAATCTGAAACTCCCTTCCTGACAATCTCACTGCACTCTCTTCTCCTCCCTGCTTTAAATCCCAACTCAAATCTCACCTCAAAATCCACTGGCTCTGCCCACGTACTAACCCTGGCTTGTTTTCTATATCCTCACAAGTGCTTCCTTTTTTTTCTGAATACAGAACTTCAACTAACACTTCCCTATTTCTTCTATCATGCTCAATTTGTACACCTATTAAATTTATAGTTTTTGTAGCTAATTTCTAATATTTCTTCTGCAAATATATGCTAATGAATCTTCTCATAGCTATTTCTTTTTCTCTGTTATTAATGTATGCTTTTGGAGCTTTTCTCCCCGGGCCTCTGCTGAAAATGGACATATATCCAGTCGGACCAGCCCGGTCAACAAATGTAAAATAAAAATAAAATAAACATGAGAATCCGACATCTCTACCCATATAACAATCATACAATTACAGAGATGAGAACACAACTTAACTTGCCAAAAATCATACGCAATCACGCTGATACAAATCAAAGAACAATGTTCCAGATTCTTACAAAATCCAAAATTGAATATGACATATAAATAACTGTGAATCCTTTTGGGAGAGAATGCTATCCAGAAGGAAAATGCTATCCAATACATAAAAAATGATAAGCGAGATTAAATATCAAAACAATTTACTCTTCTTGAAATACTGGCTCAAATCAAACCCATCCGTCACCCAACAACAGATTAGCCGTGCCATATAATTAATCTCCATAGCAACACCACTAAGAAAATTAACATACACACAACTTATGATTTACAGCAATACTTACTATACCCCTAACATACTACATAAATTCAACACTTCTAATTCACCAAACTGCCCACACTGTAAGATGCAAGAAGCAGATATAGTACATGTATTTTGGAGCTGCAAATGTGTATACAAATTGTGGAACTCACTAAAAATGTAATTACAAAAGATAGGTTACAAAAAAGCAACATTGACATGGGAATTCACATTTCTTCATATTACCCCCACAAACTTACCTAAAAAGCAAACCAACACTATTTTTACTAATGAAACTATACATAGCATCCAAATGGATGGATCATCTGACCATTACATGGGAAGAATTAAAAAAAATGGCCATTAAACAACTGTTAGCTCATAAATTGATAATTGAAGCAAGAATTAAAGATGACAATAAAATGAGAATTTGAGAACAGGTATTTAACACAATTCTAGCCTACACATACTCAATAAACTTATTGACACAGCATAAGTTATATGATTACATACTCTATCCCACAACTATCCAAACTTTATCAAGACTTTATACTGATGTAAGCAATTTAGATTAGACTTATTTATACTTGAACGGCACTATTGTACATTGTGTAACTAGTTTATTTGTATATGTTTTTTGCAACCATTACATACCATAATTGTACGATTCAACTTATATAGTTATCTGTTACATATGTTGTACTAAAAGAAAATAAAGATTTTTGGGGGAAAAAAAGAAAATGGAGAGGTGTCCAACTGTGTTATGACCTTGTGTCCATGCCTACTACAAACAGCTATATGAGCATTTACATAACTGTCTGGACTCAGAAGCACCTTACTCATAAAACCTGCCTCCACCAAGGTAGAGTAATCCCCTTTGCTGAACAGCAGCAATAGACAAACCACATAATTGGTTGCTATATTGGCTATACAGGGGGCAAGTAAGAGCAGGCACCAACTTGGAAGCAAGTCATCCTTTGTCTGAACGAGCATATAAGGTCACAGTTGAATTTCTGTAAGGCTAACTATGAGTACCAATCAGACACATCCACTAAGGTCAATCACAAGGTCATCTTCACATATGTCTTCAATCTCAGAGGCAACAACCCAACCCACCTTGTAATGGTGGTCAATCACACCACATACTCACACACCGTAGCTATAACCAACCCATTGCAGACAGGTTAAGGGAAAACATCACCCCCCTCCCCCGTCCCACCATCATTATAGGTGGATATGCACAGCACCCACACACCTTCCCTCATCATAATCAGGGAGCAGGCCCATAATGCCTAATCAAAGTCAACAAAAGTAAATCTCCATGGAACATGATAATATCCCTGTCTGCATCCTACATGAACTCAGGCATATGTAATCAGCTCCATAACACACTGTACGCAAGCAAAGCCTGAGCACCACTGACATCCCATCTGCAAAGAAGACGACCACTGTCATCCCTCTACACAAAGGTGAATGATGAATGGTGGATTATACAATTTACTGGCCCTCAATGGGGGGAACATGACACATCAGGACTGGGTGTGCAATACAAGTTCATTCTGTGCTGATAGATGATAGGGGAATGATGTGGTTGTAAGTGGTGGCTAATGATAGTCAATGTTGATGTGCAGGTTCTGTAAATAACTTTGACCAATGTATGAGGTCCTGTGATGTGTTTCTCTGTTTATGTCTTCCAGGTGACATGCAGCAGCCAAGACAGCCAGCATATACTGTAGCTGAAAATGCAGTCATCACAGATGCCATCATGCAGCATTATGGGGTGATGTTTTGCCATAGCCAACACAAATCTGTGGGAGTAGACTGCCCTCTGGGACAACCTTGTCCACAGAGTTAACAACTTGGGCCACTATGGACTCACATACGATCAGGTCATGCATCGAGTAACTGACCTGATACACTATGCCTGGCAAAGGGCTGCTGCCTTGGCCAGGGACCATACCACTACAGGTGGTGGTCCTGTCACACAGGCCCCACTTACACCAACAGAGGAGCTCCTTGCAGACCTTGTGTTGGCCACCACACACCAGTAAAGCCAACAAACGCAAGTTGTGGAGGTGAGTGGCACCCAGGCAACAGGCAAAGAGTGTCCAGGTAAGGCCCCAGTGCACATCAATTGAATACTGCAGCAGTCATACTGGCTTCTGTACAATATCTAGATGCATATGTTGCCAAAGCTACTATATTGGTAAAACTGAAAGAATGTTTAAGCAAAGAATTTATGAACACCAATATCAAATTAGTAGGGGTAATAGCACAAATGCTTTGGCTAGACACATTTTAGAGTACCCCACACACAAATTCCAATTTACAGTATTACAACAAATAGTTAGGAACATCAGAGGTGGGCCCTGGGAATTAAAACTTGAAGAACAGGAACTTGTTTGGCAAATCAAAACATATGCACATGTTCCACCAGGGCTCAATGAATACTGTTCAATTAAATGTATTTTGAAATTGAAAGCTCTTCAAAGATGAAGTTTGGTTGTATAATAACTATTTCATTAGTTAATTGTATTTATGTATATTTATTTATGCATATATATATATATATATATATATATATATATATATATATATATATATATATATATTTTTATCTGACTTTTATACTTCCACTTGCTTGAGCTGTTTAAAGTGTTATCTAGTATTTAATAATATTTAGATATCTAAGGACATAAGTAAATAAGACCAATGCGTTGTGGTTTTAAAACTGTTGCTGATTTTAAAAAAGTATTATATTTATTCACACATACATTTTACTTAGTATAATACTGGCTCTTTAAATTTCTTTAATCATGCTAATTTGCTTTATAATTAGTTATTTCATCTTAATTGATGGCACTATTTTAACTGAGGTTTCTTGGGGTTTGTTTGTCTGAAGAAGTTCATGTATTTCCTGAATGAAAGCGCAAACAATAAATTGGTTGGAATTCTACAGCTTGCTGCCTTTTTTGTTTTTTAACAAAGTATTAGTTTAAGGGTGTGCACACTCATGCAGCCAGCCTATTGTATGTATTTCACTTTCTATATGTTACTTCTAACCAATGTGTTTGTTCTTCAATTGGATTTCACAGGTTATAGGTCACATTAAAGGTGGGAAATGTTATGACATGATTTATGTGGTCTCATGTTATATATCAGAAAAACCTGGCATGTTAATATGGTGTGTACACTTATTATATCCACTGTAAGCTTCGAAGGATGTTAGAATAACCGGTTTTGTTTTAACATACATTTACTGCAGGGTTTGAAGTGTGAAACTCAAATTATGTTATTAATTAGTAATGCCAATCCTCAGATCATCCCATTAATGTGTCAGACAAACACAGGATTTATAAGGAACAGACCAAAAATATGAGCCATACATCTAGACATTCAGCGAAACTCTGTGCAGCTGAGAGGTATGTTCTGTAGGAGTTGCCACTGTGCTATACAGGTGAACAGCAATAATGGCTGCAGTGTGTGCTAGGTGAAGGCCCGTCACCTGCTAATACTACTCAAGCATCCCAGAAGTGTATATTAGTAGTAACAATAACTGGAAAGGGCTGCACTGCATGATGTTGAGGGCCTGTCCAGAGTGTGCATGTTGTGGTCTGATTATTTTATGAATATCACCATTTGGGTATTGCTCGGTCTGTGTAATGCCTTTATGCCACCTCACCTGTATGTGTGGGTGTGTGTGTGTGTGTGTGTGTGTGTGTGTGTGTGTGTGTGTGTGTGTGTGTGTGTGTGTGTGTGTGTGTGTGTGTGTGTGTGTGTGTACCAGCAACCCTTATAGTGCAGGTATTAATTTACATATGTTCATAGGTTCATAGGTTCATAGGTGTGTACTAGGGTAATGGCCCTGGAGCCTTTACATGCCTAGCCCATAGGATTTCCCTGGCATCATGACAGCTGATCTTAGTTCCCAGTGCCTCTGTTGAGTAGAGCCACTGGAGTGATCCCTGTGGTAAATTTTCTATTTCCCATCCACTCATCAAGATTTCTCTTGAAGAGGGCCAGTGAGGTGCTCTGTTTGACAAGCATGGGAAGTCTATTCCATAGCTTGGGCAGTCTCTGGGTTATGAACCTGTCCCTCCAGCACGTTCTGTTGATTGTGATAATGAGGTTGAGGCCTCTGGAGCATGTAGTGTGGAGGGATTGGGATGTCTTTAGATGTAGCATTTATAACAGAGCTGGGTCAGACATGGCTTTGTAAGTCAAGCAGTGATCATCTCTAAGTAGGTAATATAATATAGAGAATAGTTGTAGTTTTTTTTGAGTCTGTCCATATAGGACAAGTGTTTAAGGCCTAGGATCCTCTTTGTGAGGTTTAAGGCCTAGGATCCTCTTTGTGAGGTACTTTTGCGGCCTTTCCAGTTGTTGCAGGTGTCTAGTAAGGTACATGTGAAATGGGGCATTGTACTTGATGATTGGCCTAATGAAGGAAGAGTAGAGGGAGACAATGACCTCTTTCTTCCTGGATGCAAATCCCATAGTAATGAGATATACCACATAGAAGGACTTTCTGACAACAGAGGCAATGTGGTGGTCAAAAAAGAGGTTGCTGTCAAACTGTGTTCCCAGATCTCTTATAACACCTTCTGTGTTCAGTGGACTACCATCGATGTGGTAATTCATGGGAACTGGGTTTTTCTTAAAGGGGATGATGACACATTTTTGGCATTGAGCTTAAGGCCATGGTTCTGACATCAGTCATTGTTCTCAGTGAGGCCTTTCTGTAGGATGTCAACATCACTTGGGTGTTAATAATAGCTCCCAACTTGCAATCATCTGCAAACATTGTAAGCCAGAGACCCCCCGTGTTGGCCTGGCCTTCAGAGAAGTGGATACCAAACAGGAGAGGACCTAGGACTGAACCCTGTGGGACTTGTGACTGGTCGGCAGTCTGACTTGGAGTCAGCTGCTTTCACACTCTGTGTTCTATCTATGAACCATTTTGCAACCCACCTAGTGATACAGGGGTTGATGCCTAGCTTAGTGAGTTTTAGTATGATTCCTGAGTGTGGAATGGTATCAAAGGCCTTGGCCAGATCAAGGTAGACTGTATGAACCACCTTGCCTTCATCCAGAGCTCTGGTGACTGACTCAAAGAAGCCAACTAAGTTGAGCAGGCATAATCTACCCTTCACAAAACCAAACTGTGCGGGATCCAGAATTTGGAGATTTCCTATATCCTTGTTTATTAGGTCTGTAATGATGCATTCCACAGCCTTGAATATCAGACTCATCAGGCTAATGGGCGATAGTTCCCAGAGGCTGTAGTCGCTCCTCCTTTATCGAGAGGGATGACTGTAGCAGTTTACCATTTGGTAGGGACAAAGCCTGAAGTGAGGCTGTGATTGAACATGGCACACAGGTGAGGTTCATGTAGAACACAGCCAGGGATATTGTCAGGTCCCAAAAAAGCTGTATTCTTGGCCTTGGACAGTGCTGTTTTAACCTGTGCAGCAGTAATACTGGGTGCCTGGTAATCTACCGGTATTGTGATTGGTACGTTTGGGGGGTGAGAGGGGTAAAGCTGGCACTGAATCTGTCAGCCAGTATATTGGCAATATCTGTTGGCTCATTACAGGAGGTAACATTGTGCAGTAGCTCAGAGCAAATCTGGGTATTGCTGTGCAGATTCTTTACATAACTATAGAAGCTTTATGGTTGTCTTTACTATCTTCTGCAATTCTGTTTTCATAGCTAGCTTTAAAGGATTTGATGAGGGACCTCAACTTTTTGTTGAGGCTGATAAGTGAGTTTTTCCATTCTTGGGACTTCACCTCATTCCTCATCAGTTTCCTCCTTCTGTTGTAGAGTTTGTTTACAGCAGGGGACCACCAGATCGGCTTCCATTTTTTCTTGTCTTCCTCTCACAGGTGGACATGGTGGTTGTGGTCTCTCCCGCTCAGAATCTGATGTCAGTGTCTCTGCAGATTCTGACTATGATGGTGGTCATAGTGGGGCACAGGTGGGGTAGTCAGGGGCTGAATCTGTGCCATTGGTTGGCATCCCACAGTCATCCACAATGCCCCTGCACACATTCACAATGCCCACACATACCCTGTCCCCATCAGCCACAGATAATGGACAGTTGCCAGGTGGTGGCATATAATAGGCTAGTGTGGTGACTATGGCAAGTGTGAGTGTAGACACTAGCCATAGCCAGAGTACAGGCAAGGTCCCACACAGGCGGATGGACATGGGTGCTCAGAGGAGGACTGCTACCCATCAAGCTGCTGTCACAAGTGCCACATTAAGTGTCACCAGACATATGTTTCAGGCTGTCACTGATGCACAGGCACGTAGTGAATGCAACACCAGACAAATACTTAGAGTCTTGGCTACAACTCTTACTTGCTTATGTGGCGACATACATGACTTTGTCGAGGCCACACATCAAAATACTGAGGTCATGAATGGACTGTGGGGTGAGACCTTGGCAATCCTTAACCATGGCATGTCTGTGCCAGAGTGTGTGGTGGGAGATGGGTGTCGGCCACGTGGATGTAGGTCAGTGCCAACATCAGCTGAGAGTCTACAGGGTCATGCACCTTCACATTCCCTTAATGGCAGTACCACCAGCACTACTGTAGGAGGGTGCTGTCCACACCACAAAAAAGCAGGCCATGGGCACATGGTCCTGGGTGGTACTGTCAGGGAAACAGATCCAGCAGACAGCAGTCACCATTGGGAAACAGTACTGCATCTGGCCATAGGCCTGGTGGTACCAGTGAGACCCCTGTAAGGACCAGTTCCCATTCCCATGGCCAGAGATGGTGAACTGTACACCTTGCCATGTATGGTCCACAGCTGTCCAACATATTCCTGTGTAAGGCAGCCACATGGTGTGACTGTGTGCATACAAACACATGCACATCAGCATCACAGCCAGGTGACCTCCAGACACACACACACCACCTCTGCATGACCCATTCATAGAACATCCCTTCAAACACACACGCATGATGTCAACCGTATGGCCCAGCCTAGGCCTCTGGCAAAACCACACAACACCCTGTGCATATGATGATACCTGTGCCACATCCCTGTCATCCATACAACCAATGCAGGGACATGCTAATATGGTTCTAATCCACAGGATGATTTAAGTACAGTTTAGCTATGTATTGCTGCATAATGTGCTGTCAGCTGGCATTTGTAATATGTACACTCCAGAGTGTGTGTGTACCTTTTCACCCACGATGCATTATTGGTGTTAGCAATGCTGACTTAATGTAGTCTCACATGCTGTATTCTGATTGTGTTTTAGGTGTCCATGTGTCAGCAGGATGTGGCCCTGCAGACATTGCCAACGAGGGGTATGGCAGAGGGGTAACACTTCGATCATGTCAGAGCCGAGGTACATCTGTATATGTACACATTTACCAGGTCTGTGTAACAGTTATTGGATGTGCCACAGAGCTTATAGGGCTGAGGGGGTGTATACAGGTAAGTTATGGTGGTTGACATCAGCAGTCCTTGTAAAGTGGACAATGGTAAGTATAGTGGGTGGAACACACCTCAGATTGGTGGATATTGTGTTGACCAAACACATAGAGAATACTGTTCCTACACACACACACACACACACACACACACACACACACACACACATGCACACACACATGCATATGCACAAGATCACAGTTGCCAGTGTTGGGTTTGGAATCCATACCCATCTAGTAAGTGGTACTACAGTGTTATGCAGTTATCGCAGGTGGCACAGAACTAATAGTGGGATGACTGTTCCAAGGTACCTGTAAAGTAAATAACATCATGTGCCCTTGTGAGGTATGGCAATGGGAGGTGTACTGGGTGTGGAAGCACTCATTAGACTGTCATGTACAAGTCTACACACTCACAAACACTGCTATATACACCAATGCACACACAATTGCCAGTACTGACATTAGTAGCCCTGCCTATCATGTTATTCATTCCATACTGTTACATAGCTGTTGCACACAGCACGGAGCTTATAGGGCTAAAAAGTGTCCACAAATACCTCTATGTTGGATGTGAACACCAGCCTTTGTAAAGTGGACCTTGTGACATGTACTTGGAATATCATGACCTAAAAATGTAAAACCCACCATCCCAGTTGATATAGTTCTTACATAGACAGGATACAGTTCTCCCACACACACACACACACACACACACACACACACACACACACACACACACACACACACACACATACACATGTGCACACACACACACACACACACACACACACACACACACACACACACACACACACACACACACACACACACACACACACACACACACACACACACACACACACACACACACACACACACATTTGCCAAGAATGGGATTAGAGCTCCTACCTATCTAGTTATTGCTGATATAGTGTTATGCATGTATTGCCTGCGCTATGGAGCTTATATTTGGAAGAGTGTCCCACAGTTCTTCATGTGGGCATGGTCCCTTTACCTATCCTGTATGGTGGACATCCTTCCTGTGTGTGTGAACAACATCACTAGCCCTTGTAAAGTATGGTAATGGGCAGTGTACTGGGAGAGTGAGGCCTCAAAATGCTGTATCCTACAAACATACACACTTACACACACACACACATTTGCCAGGACTCAGATTAGAACCCCTACCTATGTAGTCACTGGTACTATAGTGTTATGCAGTTACTGCACACACCACTGAGCTTATAGGGTAAAAAGTTTCCCAAGGTAACTATATAGTGAATAACCTCACTGGCCCTTGTAATGTATGGTGGTGGTAGGTGTACTGGGTGAGAAGGGCCACAAACTACTTTCACCCACATGCTTACACACTCACAAACACTGTTATACACATTAATGTGCACACACACACACACACACACACACACACACACATTTGCCATTACTGAGATCCATATGGTTATAGGTGTGTACTAGGCGAATGGTCATGGAGCCTTTACACGCCTAGCCCATAGGGTTACTCTGGCATCATGCCATCTGATGATAGCCCCCAGTATGTCTAATGAGTATAGCCACTGGGGTGATCCCCAGGGTGGGATTTTTATTTGCCATCCACTCATCCAGATTTCTCTTGAAGAGGGCAAGTGAGGTGATCTGCTTGACATGTATGTGAAGTCTATTCCATAGCATGGGCAGTCTCTGGGTTATGGACCTGTCCCTCCAGCATGTCATGTTGATTGTGGAAATGGGGTTGAGGTCTCTGGGGCATGTTCTGTGGACAGATGTTGCATTTCTGATAGAGCTGGGTCAGACATGACTTTGTAAGTCAAGCAGAGATCACCTATAAGTAGCCAATATGAGACAGAGAATAGTGAGAGTTATTGGAGACTGTCCATATAGGACAAGTGTTTAAGGCCTAGGTTCCTCTTTGTGAGGTATTTTTGCAGCTTCTCCAATTGTTGCAGGCATCCAGTGAGGTACATGCCAAATGGGCCATTGTACTCGCTGATTGGCCTAATGAGGGGAGGGTAGAGGGAGACAATGACCTGTTACTTCCTGGATGCAACACCCTTAGTAATGAGATGTGCCACATAGAAGGACTTTCTGAACACAGTGGCACTGTGGTGGTCAACAGAGAGCTCGCTGTCAACCTGTGTGCCCAGCTAACTTATAAGTACTTCATTGTTCAGTGGCTACCATCGATGTAGTTATTCATGGGAACTATGTTGTTCCCAAAAGGGATGTCGGCACATTTTCTGGCATTGAGCTAAAGTTCAGGGTTCTGAGACCAGTTGTAGATCTCAGTGAGGCCTTTCTGCAGGCTGTGAACATCACATGGGGATGTAATAATAGCACCCACCTTGCAAATATCTGTGAACATTGTCAGCTAGAGTCCCTTCATGTTGGGCTGGACTTCAGAGCCATAGATACTGAACATGAGAGGACCCAGGACCAAATGCTGTGGGGCTCCACTCATGACTGATCAGCAGTCTGACATGGAGTCCGCTGCTTTCACATCATGGGCTTTATCTGTGAGCTAGTTTGCAAGCCACCTAGTGATATAGGGGTTGATGCCTAGCTGAGTATGTTTGTCTATGATTCCTGAGTTTGGAATAGTATCCAAGGATTAGAAGGCCTGCCTGTTTTGTTAGTTATTCCATACTATTACATAGTTATTGTACGTGGTACAGAGTTATAGAGCTACAGAGTGTTTACAGCTACCTCTACAGTGGATGACAATAGTGGGCCTTGTAAAGTAGACATTGGGATGTGTACTGGGTACAAATTGCTACCCACCCACCCAATGGATATGTTTTGCACCAAAACACACACACACCCACACAGGATATTGTTCTCACACACACCCATACACACACACACACACACACACACACACACACACACACACACATGCGCATGCAAACACACACACACACACACACACACACACACACACACACACACACACACACACACACACACACACACACACACACACACACACACACACTTGCCAGGACTGAGATTAGAATGTCTGCCTATCTAGTTATTGCTACTACAGTGTTATGCATTTATTGCATGTGCCACAGAGCTTACATGGAGAAGGGTGTCTCAAGGTACTTCGAAGGTGAGGAACATCACCAGCCCTTGTAAGGAGCATGCTCAGTATGACCTTCTATATTAAGTGTTGAATCCATTCCATGGATAGTTGTACTACAGTCCGGGGTGTTGTGTGCTACAGACATAACTTGCAATCTGTTTATGAAAGATATCTGGAGATAGGCTGCCAATATGGGGACACAATGGGCCAAGCATAGGGGGGTAGTGTAACTACTGGTCTTATCAATGTATGAGTTGCTTGAGTTACAGGGTATGTTTTAGCAGACATTTCTGACATATGTAATGGCAAGACACTATACTGAATTGTGTCATTGCCTACTGCCAGATATAATCAGATCATCACAATTGTAGCAAAAAAGTCCCAAAACAAATCCCAAACAGGATGCAGTGAGCAAAATGCGTTGCCAGACAAATCCCAAAAATGGCAAGAAGGCAAGTAGATAAAATCAAGTAAAATCCAAGAAAAACGTTATTCTGCGTAAGCGCTTTCGTAATAACATTACTTCATCAGATGCATAAAAAAACAATAATGAATACTACATGTATATATATATATATATATATATATATATATATATATATATATATATAGTAATATCCAATGGTAAGCCTTAGATTTCCCTCCTTTTCTTAATTGAAAAATAAATTATACTCATTTAAAGTTATACATACAATAAAAGATGCATCATAAAAATCTAAAAACACACCATGGGAATACCACTACTTTCCACATAGTAATTGTATAACATAAAAATAAATGAATGAAATAACCTAGCATATTAGTGCTTAAGTCTCCTATTCTTTAAAATAGGCTTGAGAGGTACCATGTCATTCAAACCTGAGCCATGGTGGGCTCCTAAACGTAGGATCCAACGTAGCTCCTGTGTCTCAGTCATATTGACAATATCACCCATCCTAAGGTTCTCCTGAATTATTTTGAGTACCTGAAACCGAAATATGTGATCTACCCCTTCCAATAGTACATGTTTAGCAATTGCACTGTAGTCCTGTTTTCTTCAGACACAATAATCATGGTCCCTTATTATTTCTCTAACCCTACAGTTAGTTTTACCAATGTAGAATTTAAAACATTTAGTACAATGGGCTATATATACTAAACTGCTGGTATTACAATCCACCTTGCATTTAATTTCCCAAAGGTATCGAGTGTCTGGATGTCTAAAATATCTAGATTTGTCTACAAAGGTACAATAATTACATTTCCCACATTTGGAGGTGCCTGACAAAAACTCATTAGGGAAAGTTTGGAACTTCGGATAGCATAGCCTCTGCTTCATTGTGGACCTATTCTTATATACAAATCTAGGTGTTTTCCCCACTATCCTTGTGGTCTCCTCATCTGTTGTCAAAATGTGCCAGTTCCTACTAACAATATATTGAATCTTATGCATATTTGATGCATAGGATAAATCAACCGGAACCTCAAATCTTTCCCTTAACTTTTGTATAGCTTTTCTATGCTCATTTGAAAAATAAGGCTTCCCTTTACCCTCTCTCTCATTCAAAACTTTGGAGCAGGTACATGCTACAACCTAATTAGGATACCCCTGTTAGCAAATGTTTCCTTTAAAGAATGAAGTCCTAATATAAAATCCATATGCTGTGAAGATAGTTGAGATACCCTAAGAGCTTGTCCTTCCACTATATTAGTGAACATATGTGGTGGATGCATGCTACTATGTTCCACAAAAGAGGGGAGATAACATTATTTCCGGTGTATGCAGGTATGAAACTGTGTATCATCTCTTGTGATGGATACATCCAAGAAATCAATATATGTAAATGAACTACAGTATGTAAGCCGAAGGAAAGCGTTAGTACTGTTGAGATGGCTCACAAAATCTTGCAAAGAGTCACGATCCCCTTTCCAACAAATAAAGAGGTCGTCCACAAATCTTTGAAAAAATCTCACCTCTGATGTGCCATTAATCCTTATGTGCTTCTCTTCCCATTCCATCATGACTATATTAGCCCATGGCTACCCCAGAAGTTTGCCAATAATATTTATCATCAAAAAGAAAAACGTGCTCTAATACAGCTTCCAAAAGCATACATAAAAAGTCAGCCTTGTTCTCATCATACATACCACTCCTCATTAGGCAAGATTTAACCATTTCCAAACCGTCCCTTTTCGGTATGCAAGTGAACATGGAAATTACATCTAACATAACTAATAGGTCAAACTTGTTATCTGCTTCATTTTTCATATATTCATGTAAATTGAGAAAAATCTCAGTATGCTTTAAAATAACTTCATAACCTTGAGTTACTTTACGGAGCTCCTTATCCAAAAAAATTAAGATGAATTCCATTAACCACCCAACCCCTACTACAATAGGTCTAAATTTGGGTTTAAGGGGTTCTTTATGAATCTTAGGGAGACCTTGGATGAGTGGTATAGTTGGATTTTCCACTAAGAAATAATCATACATTTCTTTAGATAAATAACCTAAACTTAAGCTTTCCTGTAGGGGTGAACTAATGCTATCCTGCATATCTAGAATAGTTTGTTGTGTTATAATTTTATAAACATTATCATCTGATAACATTCTTATCATTTCAGTTGTATAATACATGGCATCCAATACAACTACAGGACCACCTTTGTCAGATGGTCGAATAACTATGTCTTTGTTATCTTGTAGTGAATGCAATGGTGCCTGCTGCTCTTTAGTGAGGTTATTTAAATTCGTATTACATTGTCTCTGTTTATTGCAAATGTTCTCATAAAGGTCTTTTTCACAGGCTTGGATAAAAATGTCAACATTAGCAGGCATATACGGCATATAAACACTAGGTTTCCTAAAGTTTCCTAAAGTTCATAACATAATTGTCGTTGGTATTACCAAATATTTTCTTAAGCAAGTCATTATGTGCAAACAATCGAAGCTGGATTAAAACATCACTGTACTCAGAGTTAACTTTTGGTGTAAAACTCAAACCTTTCGATAATAATTTTGTCTCTGCTAAAGTTAATTCATAGCGTGAAATGTTCCAGACGAGTCCTGCTCGGCGTAACCCCACATTTTCTTCAATGTATGTCTCTGAATGTGTGCAGGAAGTTCTTTCCATTTCTTATCACAGTTACTTACCAGAGAAATACAAAATGGATGATGCACATACCTATATTATGAGGTAAAGGCTAGACATTCCTGCATAATCTCGCCAGCTGGCAAGTGTGGCTACAGCTGATTGACTGATGAAGCTGTGTAGGTCCAGCACCTTGGTGATATACTGGCTGGGGATCTCCTGGTTGTGCAGTATTCTACTGATCTGAAAGGTCATATCCTCGTGTGGCCATACCTGTCATCTGTACAGATTGTCACAAATTATCTAGATTCATGACTCATATATCTGGTCGGTTTCCTTTAACTTTGTGGTTTTCTAGCACATTTTCTACAAATTACTCAGGGTTGCAGTCAGAGAATAGTGACAGAACATTAGAGTTTCCGACTTCATACCCTTCATGATATCCATGCTACTACACACCCCTTCTGTTATTCTATCAACTTTCTAACATTATGAGAGCAATATTTCAAATGTGTCCCTATAGTTGGGCCTTTATCCCACCATTATATATGGCTTTGTCCAGATTTCTTCCTCTATGAGGTTGAAAGGTATGCTACTAGCATTTAGCAGCATGTCCTTACATTTGCATTTTGTTGACTGTGTTATCTTGGTATTATGGACCCCATGACATTCCCTACAAAGACACCATGAGTGAGGCATGGGCCTTTGTCAGAGGCCTGTAGGCCATGTGAGACTGATGCAGGCCATCTGTAGCAAGGCAGTGCATTCTGTCACTCATATGTTCCCAAGCTGCCAGGCAGTGGACCCCCATGGGGTGACGATGGTAAGTGACAGAACACACTGTTGTGCTACTAGGCACCATACTTCTCTACGTATGTGATCCAGACATCCAGTCAAAACCATGAATAACTGAGTGACAAAGGCCTAAATATATGGACCATTGTAACTATTGGCCTTACAAATCTGGAAGGGTGATACAATAACAGATTTTGTATTAGCAAGCATTTTTCTATTGGGTATGAAGTCTGAGACACTACAATCCATCATTATTTTCAGACTTTAGACTTTCGTGGTTTGCCATTGATTTGCCAGACACCCACTATTTCAGAATAAAGACACCACAAATATGATGCAAACCTCTGTACATTCTGCAAAAGGACTGTACCGTTGGGAGGTATGGTAGGCACTGTGTAGGTTACAGCAATCTGTGTACTGTTCATATGTGTGCCCCCATATATGGCCTGTCCAGCTTCCTGGCAGTAATGGATATTGACATCTGGACAGTGTGTACAACTACCACCATAGGTGTAGCTGACATGCAAAATAGTTGGTACTGCATTTCATGGAACATGGCCCTGTCTACCATAGTACTGTACCTAGGCCACTAGGACACAACAGCTGTGAGAAGTTGCTGGCCACATCCTGACAGTATTCCCCACACATATGCATAGCTCATTGACCCCTGCATATTGTGGACATGCAACAAACTATCATGTTGAGTGGGACAGCCCTGGCAATGTGTGCAATGCTGCTATTACCCTACAAACTTGCATTTCTATGTAATATGGGTGTGGGAGGGGTACACCTGTCAACAATACACATTTGCACAGACTGTGCTGATATTGGCTTTACGTTTTGGTTCCATATAGCATAGTGCTGTGCCCTGTATTGGAGAATAGAGGCATATCAGTAGAGACCACTTAGCCTTTAGAGCCTTACTGCAAATGAAGGCCTACTGTGATATCGCTGTGTAAGTCTGTAGGGCGGTATTCCATCATTGTTGCCATTTGTGGGTCTTTGCCAGACATACCTTTATGGTTTGTGTGAGTCTGGGGGTGAGTATGGGATCCCCATAGTGACATCCATGCATGTGACATATGACCCCTCCCCTTAGTTGGCCCCCTCATATACTGCAGTGGGATTTGTCACCTTTAATGATACTGTATAGTGTGAGGAAGCCAGTATTGTGCAGACATTTCCTGATGTCCCACATAGCCGTCAGTTGCCTGCAGCTATCCCAGTAGGCCACCCCCTTCCCTTGCATGCGTGCAGCATTACCATATATATGCTACAATAACATACTAATCCATTCATTTATTCTTAAGAAAACTGACTTACCATGTGCCTGTGGCAGTTGTGAGCACGGTACTTGAGGGCTATCTATATTGGATGCACATGGTACACTGCCTATACATGATAAGTTACAGGTAATGTGATGTGTGTATCATCCATTTTACTGTGTGTGCGAGTCAGAGATAGGTGTCAGTCCCTGGGTCCCTACAGTGTCAGTATGTGTGCTATGCATTTCCTCTTTGCTAAGGCCTGGGCATACTGGACATGCCTCTTTCTGCCTTCAGGTCCAGGCTCAGGGGCTTCCTCCTCTGAGTCCCTCTGTGCCTGTGGGGACCTTGGCAATGTTGGGGGGGGGTTGTGTGGCCCTTCCCCATGCTGTTCCTGCTGCATATGTTTCCACAGGATCATATTGTGTAGCATGGCACATCACTGTTGTATTGAATCAAATAACCATAAGCGCGTTCGTCAAGTTCATTACAAGACTTCATCAGATAAAACATGAACTGAAAACCCAAGCTAAAAAGTCCTTTCCATATCACATGATACACCCCCAAGTTAATTAACTAATTAACTAATTAACTAATTAGAATAAACATTAAATGTGCAAAAGAAAAAAAAGGAAAGGAAATCACATTATACAACACCTGCTTTCCTTCGTGCTTTTTACTTTGTTTGTAGAATTGTGCTGATATTAGCATGGTACATGCTATGAACATGTGTGCACATGTGGTCTGGAGAGTACTGCAAGGCTCCACCAGATATGTCAAGGCAGTGGAACCATCACTTGAGCATCCCAAACACACACTCTATAATGATTCTGGTTTGTGAGTGTGCCTCATTATGGCATTCTTGAGTGGGTGTGTGTGCATTTCTGATGGGTGTCATCACCCATGGCTCCAGTGCATAGCCAGCATCCCCCATCAGATGGTCATATGGGATGTCCCCACTGGCAAATGCCTGGTACAGCTGTGACGAATACCAGATGTGGGAGTCGTGATAGCTTCCAAGGCTGCCAGCACACACATTCATGATAATGCCCTGGGCATTGCACATGACCTGGCAGTTGATGGAGGGGAAGCCCTTGTGGTTTATGTAGACCCTACCCTGTTCACTGTGTGGTACTTTGATGTGGATGTTCGTGCAGTCTATGGCACCCAGTACCTCCGGGTATTCTGCTGCATGGTGGAAGAGATGCATATTGCTGGTCCTCTCCTCACGGATGTTGGAGAAGTAAACGTGCTTACCGGCATGTGGTCGGATGGCATCCAGGAACTGATGGAGTACCCTGGATGCAGATGCCTGTGAGAACCCCATGATACCCCCAGTAGGTCTTTGGAAAGTACAAGTAGCTAGTATTCTTAATGCTACACATACCTTGATATCCACTGGGTCCACCCTGTAGCACTCTACTGTCTCCAGATCATGTAGCCCCTGGTAAGTTACCCTGGGTCTGAACACTCTTCTCCTCCTCCTAGGTCTGTGTCAGTTGTCAGCACTATCCTCCACACTGCCCTCAGCCGCAAGCAAATACTGATTGATCAAAGCAATGGCAGTCCCTAACATTTTTTCGGTTAACATTTCCCTGCATGTGTACACCACTGGTGCAGAGTTTGTGGGAAAAAACAGACTGTAAGATTTTTGCATAATTTATACTGTTGTGCTGCAGATGCTGCCTGTATGATTGGCTGACTATGATGCACTCCACCTGCCAGCTATGTTATTTGTACTTGATTGCTTTTATTATGCTACTTCCCTTTTTTTCCCTTTTTTGTCTTCCCATTTACACTCCTTTTAAGCCCTGAGGTGCACCACGCAAACCCAGTGCCCAAATGTAAACTGTCCTGCTATTCTGCTATTTCTGTTATTTTTTTTTTTTTTTAGACCCGGTGCGTGCTGCACCAACCTATTTAGCTAAGGTAAACAATGAGAAATGGTCCTCCCCTGGACACAAACATGATTTCTATTTCATGGAATAAGTCAATACAGCCTCAGACAAACCGCCCTTGCTTAGCTGTGCTTAGCTAAGCTCAATTGTGAGCCATGTGGCTCCAATGTGCTTACACCAAGCATGACACACTCCCTTTTCATGACAGCTGCTTCTCCTGCTTGCACCACTGCCTTATAGCTCCTACACGGTTAGGTGCAGTTTGGCACTTGTCTTCTTTTTGTGATTCAGTAAATTTCCCTCATTAGCAAACCCCACTGCCTTAGTCCCTAGTTACAGCACTACACCAGAGCCTTTCCCCTTAGCAATCACTCTTTACTGCTGTTGTTTTGATTCTGCATGCCATAGACTATAATGGCAAAATGCAGATTTCACTTAAAATTGCTTTATCACATTTTTTTTATTTTTGGCACAATGCCGTTTGCGCGCAGCTTCCCTATGCTTAAATGGCTGATATCGGCCAAAAAAAAAAACCTTTGCTTTTTATTATTTTGCAACACTTTTCCATGGCAATGGCCATATATTTGGCGACTGGCATTCCTAAGGATTATTATACATGCTTTAGTTTGAGCTGTCATGCGTCCATTTTGATTTTTGCAGAAATGTATTTGGCTAGTAGCCGAATACATTTCTGCTTGCTACAGTGTTCTGCCACGGATGCCTGCCTGCTTACTGGCTTGCTAATTGACCTTATTTGCATGTTTTTCACCAGCAAATGAGGTCATTAGCATAATCCAGTCATGTCCGTGGCAGAATAGTGTTAGCAGGCTCGTGCACGTCCCCAGGCATGTTTACTGGATTACTCGGCAGCCATATTCCGTGCAGCAATGGCTACACAATTCCTGCACGGAAAAAATACATTACTGAATCCCGGGGAGGTATACACACCATAAGGTATGCTGTCATTAAAAGACATAACCCTGAATAAAAAGTGCACAGACATATGTTGATTTTCCCCTGAAATTATGTATCAATGACGAGTTGAACAGATGGTGGTGAAAGTCTTGACACATGCACTTACATTTTCTGTTCCTGAGTGCAACACATACATAGAATGAGAACTTCATAGCTTATGAGCATAAAATAATAATGCCCTTCAGGATCACATCAGTAAAGTTCTTGGCAGACTTGAGGATATAGTCTTGAGAAACTGGAAGATATAGCCTGCCGGATCAATGCTGTTGATGAGCATAGCAGAACATAAAGGGCCTATCATCTTGTTTCTCCCTGCTGCATCACGTCAGGCAGAACATGTTCCACTCCTAGAACAGGTAAGCCACTATATTTCAATGTTGTTTTATTATGCAAATGTAGTTGTATTGAGCAGCATGGCACACACAGTGTCCATTTGTGCAACCTCTTGTGGCATATATTGCAGTGTCCCAATGTGTCCAGACATCTGAATCTTGCTTTCAGCATACCGAACACTTAATCTTGTTCTGAGTTACAGTGCATGTTCTGTTAAATGTACTCTAAGCAGTTGTGGGTGGGGCTCTGAATGGTGTCAAAAACTAGTGTTCTAGTGGATAACTGTAGCCACCTGTTGGTATATATAGGCAGAATATCAGCAGTGCAGTTTCACAAGTATCAGAACACTGGACAACATTTCCAAATACATGTATAACTGCCAAATAGTACCCTCTTTGGGGATATCACCCTCATGTAACACTGCCCCTAGGGCACTTTCTCTCTGTATTACAACATCATACACATTACTGTCATCAGGCTGATGATAAAATTGTCTACTGAGAATAGTACCTGATAAGTGAGTGACGGTCATCCCTTTCTCTTGAAGTACAGTGATGCACCTTCCACATTAATGTTTTAATTAATATGTTGGTATAATCAATTGTAGTGAGGACATGGAGAATCTTTGTTATGGAATAGAACTATTCCATTGCAGCCCAGTGTTCTTACGGTGTACTTGGGAAGCAAGCATGATGTAGCCATCTATCTTGCTGCACTTTTATTTTATTTATTTATTTTATTTTACATTTGTTTACCGGGATAGTCCAACTGGATACATGTCCATTTTCAGTGGAGGCCCATGGAGAAAAGCTCCAAAAAACACATTCAACAAACTGTTACATTTTTACAGTTTAAAACACAAAATAAACACAAATAAAAAAATTGTACACAGATGTAAGCAAACAACAAAAAGATATACACAAACAAATTATTACATTTTTACTCAGATGGAAAATTCTAGACAGTCTTTTTAAAAATTATAGGTTATTGCATGCCTAGTAGGCTAACCTGGTAGTAAATCCAAGGAGAGCATAGGTTATACAAGTTAAGAAACAATGTGTAGGCAGAAGTCCTCCGTGTGTACACGAGTGATGGTTAGAGTTAGTCTGGATTAGGACAAGGAGATAGCCATCGTTTTTTAAAATACTGAATCAGGCTTTTCTTGAACTGAGGTAGAGAGAGTTCAGGTGTAAGATTAGCAGGAAAAGAATTCCATGTTTTGCCAACAGAGTTAGCAAACAGAGATTCTCTGGCTGTGTTGTTGGATTTGAGAGTTTGAACTAGTACACTTTCAGATGAACGAAGTGCACTAAGGTTACTGTAGGGGGGTGATGAGGTTTTTAAGTATGGGTATATTATCTGGTTGGTAGAGGATCTTGTGTGCAACTATTAGTTGGATAATTTGAATTAGGTTAGGCAGTTCAAGCCATCCTAGTAGATTTAGGTTATGACAGTGATGAGTTCTGTAGGCTGCATCAGTAGCAAATCTAGCAATGTGATTTTAGGTGCTAGAAAGTTTATTAAGGTCAGTTTTGCTGAGGTTTGCAAATAGAGGGGAAGCATAGTGGAAGGTGGATGCTAGATGTGTATGAGCAATTACAATTTTGGCTAATGGCGTTAGGAAGGGCTTGATCCTATATAGTTAGCCATGTTTTTTATTAACTGTTTTAATAGTTTTATTGATATGCAGATCAAACTCAAGGTTTGTTATCTATTATATCCCCTAAGACTTTATTTGAGGAATCTGGGGAAATAATTGTGCCATTGTTGGATTTTAATGTAAAGGTCATAGGGGTAGACCTGCAAGTGGGGGAGAAAAGCAGCAGTTTGGTATTATTAGGATTTAACCTGAGATGATGGTTAAGAAGCCAATTTTCAATTGTGTTAAAAGTATTTTGGGATAGAATCTGCAACTCTGTAGGTGAAGTATCAGAGCATACTAAAGTGGAGTCATCCGCATATTGAATGCATGTTGCATTTGGGATGACCTTATACAAATCATTGATGAAAATGGAAAATAATAGTGGACCTAGTATGGAATCTTGGGGTACTCTGAGGGTGATGGGTAAAAGGTTGGATAGTTTGCTCTGCCATAGGACAGCCTGTTGTGAGATAGGATTGAAACCAATGGATGGCCTGGTCCTCTAGGGAGATGACTTTCAAAGTGTTTATGTGTATTTAGTGGTTTACCATATCAAAGGCTTTTGAAAGATCGAGAAAGATAGCAGAGGAAAGTTTATTATTGTTTCGGTGTTGGTTAATGATGTTAGAGAATGAGAGGAGGGCTGAGGTTGTACTATGGAATGGTCTAAAGATATGTTGGGTGTTGGCTAGATTATTATTATGGATAAGATAGTTCAGGAGTCAATTATGGATGCATTTTTCCATAATTTTAGCCAAGGGTGTCAGAATAGTTATGGGTCTATAGTTTGACATGTCAGTAGAGCTGCCCCTTTTAAGGAGTGGGGTGACATGGGATATCTTCCAGATGGAGGGGATGGATGCTTCAGTTATAGTTCTATTGATCAGGATAGTAATGGGGTATGCTGTGGCATCTGCAGCTTTTTGTAGATATTCTGCAAGGAGTAGATCAGCCGACAGGGTGGTAGGCTTTAGTTTCTTAAGTAATTTTCGGACAAAAGATGTGCAAACTGGTTTGAAATTAAAGGAGAGTTGCAAGCTGGGTTTAGTGGTTGGAGAATATGGACATCTGGGGGATAATTGGTTAGCTAGGTTCTGGATGGTTGTTGTAAAGAAGCTGCTAAAGGTATTGGCAATTTCTTTTGGGGGGTGGTTTGGTTAGAATCCAAGGGACCAGGAGTGGAGGATTATCCTGGACTAAGGAGTTTGTTTATACCTACCCAAAACTTTTGTGGCTTGTTTTTGGTAGGTAACAACATAATACCAGTATATGACTAGTGGCTGTCTGGTACCCACACCTATGATACCACCCATGTGCCACTGTAATGTCCCAAAGACCAGTATGCCAAGGCTAAGACAAACATTTGTTTCTAGAGATAAAATAATACCCTGCATGCTGTGTGCTGACAGGTGGGATGCAGACATCCCACATAAAGCTAATGTGAGATCTCTGTCTACCCTAAATCTGCTTGTGATTTCCCTGGTAAGAGAGCAGTTTTAACTGCAGCTAGGCTACACACCATGCTGGTTGCCTATGAATGATAGGCTATACCTACAGATTGTCTTCCAGCATTATCTATAGTATCCTGGGCTGCTATAGTGGACACAATGAATTCTCCATTTTTTACAGTAGTGATGTGGAATCTGTAGTGAAATAAAGAAAATTAAATTTGAAATATAGATAATTAGACAAGTAAACTGCCAAAACAGCTACTCTCTTTTTATGGCTGGGTGACATACATGTTGTGTCACGGAATAAAGCAAAATTTGACAGAGCCTCCAATTATATGAAGCTATACTATGCAGTTTGGTTTGGTTTGTACTCACATTCATCTTCAACTTGCTAAGACTTCCTTGAGTATGCTATGTTGTGTAGAACTTTCTTTTAAAATCTAGCAAATTGTCTGCAGAAGGAGCATCCATTTGCTGCTAGGAACATGCTCTGCATATTTAATACTTGATTTGTCAAACTCATATTTTCAGTTTTTATTTTTCATATCCTAATCTTGCATTATTTACAACATTTTGTGTAAGTTCTCAAGATGCTCACTTTCAGTGTTCCAATAATTAAAAATTGCCCAACTATGAAGAAGAATTCAGATCCTTGAATAAGTTTTCCATTTTATTCTGAAAAATAGTGGGTACAAACTGCATACCAAGTGGTAGTCTATTATAAACAAAAAAGGTTTCTATGCATATTAACCAGCACATATTTTTTAGAATCATCAAGTAAGACTTGTTCATAAACAGTAAAATAAAAAAGATTGATGTGCATGTAAAACAAGTCAGACAAAACAAAACAAAAAAAGAAATGATACCACAATAAAAAACGTCAGTTCTGACTTGTATATAACAAAAGGATGACTGCATATGTGCAAGTCTTCAAGCTCCACTCAAGTAACCCACATGCGCGACCTCAACCTGGTCTATGACATCAATAGAACTTGTTTGCAGGACAGATTTGTGCCCCAGAGACTCCCCCTTTTGTGGAATAAACTCCCTCTCCATGTCAGACAGAGTGCCTCATTAACCCTTTTTAAGCGCAACCTGGATAACTGGATGGCAAACAGAAAATACACCCCTGGGATTCCACCTATTCCCTACTGGACAGTGGCATAGCGTGCTGACTTATTGGCACATGGGCTAACTTATTGGCTAGGTTTGTAAGGGCCTCTGGGCCAATGGCCTAGTAACTTCCTGTGATCCTATAACAAGAAGAGGTAATAACTGATTTGACCAGTGAGCAGATATCACAGAAAACAAATCATAAAGAACTGATAATGAATGAATTGCTAACTTCCTCAGAGACATTATTGTTACCTTTACACAAAACGTATTATTTAGGATTTGGGCCTTAACATGAACTAATGACAAACAACACAGCAGAATACTCATATTTCTGACTATCAAACTCATCTTTAGACATAAATAAATCAGAAAACTCTTTTTTTTTTTACAAAAAAGATTCCCTTTTCACATGTTCTTGATAGGCAACCACAACTATCCTTCTACATTTTTAGAGTCAGTGGGGTTAATTTATTTTCAAGAAAAAACTCAACGGCCTGAATTCCTTGTTGTTACACTGCACCTTCTTGTCAGAATCTATTCAGTATTGTATTCTAGAAGTCTGACAACTGATACATCAGTATTGTGACATCATGACAAAACACAAATTCCATTACTAACATTCTATACATGGTTTTATTTGCAAAACACTCTAGGATTCAATAAACTCCAAGTAGGGTTCACACAAAGCTTACACTGAGTTTCCATGTGTGCTAGATGAAGGGCAGTAAGCAGCAACACTCATTGCATATTCATGCCATGAACCCAGTTTAAAAGTAAATAAGTGCAGTTTCATGGCCAGCAACAGTGTCGCTGGCCAGGAAGCCATGTAAGCCAGCATGCATAGTGTCACTCATCTGGTCAGGAAAAAGCAGACAAACATATGTGGGTTCTGTTCAAGCAGCTTTATTATGTACAAACACATCAGGATTGAGACTCAATAACTTTAACTTAGATAAACTTATAAACAAACTAGCTATCACACTCATACCTGCTCATTCTCTGGTCGCAGTCTCAAAATGGCACTGAAGTTAGCTCATGCAAGCTTGCTATTTATATGCACGTGCTGTCCTTGAAACACTTCTTAAAGGTACAACACATACACACTATTCTACATCCTCCCTCTTTGAGAAATGGTCATGCATTATTGACGACATCAATTGACATGCAATTAATACAAAATAATTATTTGCCATGCAATTATACAGAACTAAATACATATAAACAATTATGTCCAGGTTGCTGTGTATTTCACACTAGGGCTAGAAATATGACCAAACTGTGTGACATATAAGTTAGAATTAGGTCTAGCAACTGGGACTGTCTCTGCTGAATGTTCAACTTTGGAGACAACAGGAACATCATCAGGAATGGAAGTAGAAGTTAAGACATGTTCTGCAACAGGAACATCATCTGGATTGCTCTGAGATCTAGAGTCTGTATCACAGGAACAATGCTGCGATATTGGTTCTGATACAGGAAGAAGATGTCTGCAATTTCTCCTGTACACCACACCCTCAGACTCTATAAAAATAGGATCTTGGCTCAGGACATATATCTGTTACTTGACCAATCCGGTTGAAACCTTTCACTGTCTGTATCCTCACCATCTCCCCTTCTTTCAATGGATGAAGAAATCTGCTCAATTTATCATAACTGGACTTCTGGAAAGAACACTTTCTGAATAGCTGGGCTTTAATTGTTCTGCTGTTTTTAGCTTTAGGCCTCAACAAACTGGAACTGATAGGCAGTGTTGTTCTGGATTGCCTAGATAGAAGTCTCTGAGGTTGTGAGCCAAATATATCATCACAGATTATGTTTCTGAGATTGAGTAAGTTCAAAAAGACATCCATATTATCACTCTTTGACTTCTCTAGTTATTGCTTTGCACTCTGTACTGCATGTTCAGCTAGTCCTTTTGATTGTGGGTATTGTAAGCTACTAGTAACATGAACAAAGTCCCATTCTTTTGCAAATTTCTGTAACAATTGACTGGTAAATTGGGTACCATTGTCAGAAATAACTTAGTGTGGACTACCATAGACTGAAAAATGATGTTTCAACTTGGTAATAACAGCAGTGAACATTAGGTTATGTAGCAGATCGATTTCAAACCAGTTTGAATAAGAGTCGACCAACATTAAGCAATGCTGATTGTTTCACTCAAATATATCAGTGGCTACTGTTGACCAAGGTAGTTCAGGAACTTGACTTAGCTGAAGTGGTTCTTTTTGCAAATGTGGTTTAGTAATATTGCATACTGAACAAGAAGAAAGTACTTTATCAATGTCGTTTGTTGGAAAAGGCCAAAATAGTAGTCCTCTCAACCTTCTTTTGGTAAATTCGGAACTTGGTGACCACAAAGCAAAATATGGATATATTCATGTTGTAAGGAAGCAGGAATAACAATTTTAGGACCTTTGAATATAATGCCATCTTCCATCAACATCTCATCTCTGTAAGAAAAATAAGTCTGCATTTCAGGTGATACACTAGATTGCTTTGATGGCCAGCCAGCATTAATGTAGTGGTTGAGCTTTTGCAAAACTGAATTAGTCTTTGCATGATCTCTCAGCTCATCAAGTCTCATGATAGAAAAATTACCACTTCCATGACATCAAAGTCAAAATTCTATGCATCAAGCTGTTCTGTTGTATTTCTAGGTGATCTGGATAAGGAATCAAACAGATAAAGAAGTTTGCCTTTTGTATAGACCATTTTGAAGTTGTACTTTTGCAATTTGAACATCCTTCTTTGTAATCTCGCTAGATCTGAATGCATGGGCTTCTTTAAAATAGTAACTAGAGGCAGGTGAACAGTTTCAATTTGAATAGCTCAACCATAGATATAATCATAAAAGTTCTTTCTCAATTTGAGCATACTGCATTTCAGTTTGGTAAGAGTTCTAGATGTGTAGGCTACCGGTATGCCTTTTTGAAGAATAACTGGATCAAGACCAAATTCTGAAGCATCACAGGAATGAGTTACTGGTTTATTGACATCGTAGTATCTTAATGTAGGTGGGATGGAAATTTTCTGCTTAACATCTTCAAATGCTCCCTGGTGCTGTTCCAACCAAGACCTTGTAACATTTTTGCACGTCAGCTCTCTCAAAGGCACTATCAACTCACTAAAGTCTGGTATAAACTTGCCTAAGTAGTTGACCATACCAAGAAAATGTCGCACAGCTTGAACATGATCTGGTGTTGGCATCTCAAGAATGGCTGCTTGCTTGTACGGGTCTGATTGTAAACCAGTGCTAGTAAACAAATGACCTCTATATGTAACTTTTGGTAGTCTGAATTTGCACTTTAGAGGACTTAGCTTCAAGTTCACTTCACATGTTCTGTCTAGAACTTTCTTAAGGTGTGTGTCATGCTCTGTTTCACCATTGCCTCCAACCAATAAATCATCTATTATTATGGCACAAGGGTAACCTGAAAAAATTTGCTCCTTTGCATGCTGAAAGACTTCACCTTGCAGAATTTATTCCAAATTATATCCCGATGAACCTATATCTTCCAAATGGGTACTGAATGTAGTCAGTAATGAAGATTTGTGATCAAGCATCACTTGCCAAAATGAACTTTTTGCATCTAAGACAAAAACAAAACTGGCATTCGGTATTAGGGCTGCGACTTCCTTGACTGTACGGACATGATAATGAGGTCTCTTTAATGCTTTGTTCAAATCTCTTGGGTCAGTGCATATTTGATTTTGTCTGAACCTCTTTTCTGGGCTGCTACCATGGACGACACCCATTAAGTTGGTTCTGTAACTGGAGAAATTACACCTTGCTGCACCATTTTATCCAACTGAACTTTTACTTTATCCTGCATAGCTATACAAACATTTCATGCCAGTTTGACCACTGGACTGAGCTCTGGTTCTAACTTCATAGAATACACAACTGGAAGTTTTCCTAACTTGGCATCGAAAACATCATCATACTCTGAAAAAATAACTTCAGTAAAATTGGAACTAGGACATGTGCTTATATGATGTACTTCTTTGGTAAAGGAAAGCAGATTCATTCTCATACTGTCTCTGAGACCCAACCATGACTGCACAGGTCATCAGACTACATAGAATAGTAAGCTTTAGCAGCTCCTAGCCAAATAAAATGAAAGCACTACCGAGCCTACAGTTTGAATTTCTTTACCTCCATAAGCAACAAGTTTTGCACAACTAGCCACATTGAAATGTTCATTAGTTCTCACCTTAGTAAATGTGTCTGCTGACAAATCCTTGCACTTTGAGCCAGTGTTACTTTAAGCTTGGTGGATTTACTATTGATCTGGACAGTGCAAGACACTTCATTCTTTGCCAACAAATTTACTGCATCAACCTTTTCAGCAATCACTGATACACCATCTGCATAGAAGGTAGAGTTGCATCTCTCTGTATGATCAACTTGCTTTTTTGAGTGACCTTTCCTTATAACTCTGAGGTTTACTTGATTTGCATAACTTTTGAAAATGGTTCCATTTTTTACACGTGTGGCATTGCTGACCAGATGCTTAGACCATTTCACTTTTAGACTCATGATTGGCACCACAATTATGACAGTCAACAATAAAGCTTGATTTGGGTTTTGCTGGCTCAACCTATGGGTTTTACCTGCCACACCCACAGGGGTCACAGCTGTCATGTACTTAGGCCTGCTTCTGCTAGCCACATGTTGCATGCTGCTACATTTGCTCTGGAGCCTGCTGAAACCATGCTTTTTGTAAAAGAAAACACAAAGATCAATGCACGTAAGGTTCAAGTAAGGCACCCTTTATTACTTGCAGCAAGGAGACAAAGCATGTAGATACAAGGTTTGTCTGATTTTCCATAGCTCAGCCTGCTGTTTTTATACAGTTTTCTGCATGTACACAGGAAGATGTTATTAGATGTACTGCTGACATGGTCAGATAATTGCTGTCTTGCAAAAACATGTTTGAGAAAAACAACCTGGCCTTGGGCTTATTTTCAGCCTCCCTAGTTTCTCATAATTCTTCAGCTGTCCAGTTCTGATATGATACATTTGCCTAGGGTCAAGGTACGACCCTGGCCTCAATACACATTCTGCTGACTATGGTAGACTTTCAGGTATCAATTGTTCTCTTATCAGAGCTTCCAGCAGCTGCACATATTTACACAGAATAAGCAGAATAAATGTATTAACTCTTTTTAACCCTTAATGCATTAAGCCTGCACATTGCAGTTATACATTTTCATAACATTCTTATATCTTGTGAGCATACTTGTGTGCCTATCTGTAACTTCATGGATCTGGCAAATCTCAATAGTTTTGCTCAATATTAAATCACTGTCATGAAGCAAAGAATTTCTCACTGCAGCACTATTAATAACACACACAAGCCTGTTCTGGACTGGCAAATCTCAATAGCTTTGCTCAATATTAAATTAGTGTCATGAAGCAAAGACTTTCTCACTGCAGCACTATTAATACCACAGACAAGCCTGTCCTTTATTAACTCATCTTTTAAGTCACCAAACCTGCATGTTTTAGCTTTGTTTCTCAGATCAGTAATATATGCTGCAAACGTTTCCCCTTGCTTTTGATCTCTTGTGTAAAACAAATGCCTCTCTAATGTAATATTTGTTTGGGGGTCACACATTTCCCTGAATTTGTATTTCAAACAGTGGGGGTCTTCCCTTGATTCAGCCTGTACAACAATATGATGTTTTTTCCCTCTCTCCTTCATATACTGCTGGTGTATACGCAAATAATGCTTTCTTTCAATGGCCTCTGATCCAGCTAAGTTTAACAAAATGAATGCCCTAGTGCATGCATCTTTATCAGAATAAGCTGCTTGTATAAATATATGTTACTCTTGCTCAAATATTCTCCAATTCTCTGTAAAATTCTGATCAAATACAAGTGGTGATGGTTTTCAAAATCCATCTCCCATGCCAACAAATTACATTAAAACACAATGCAACCCAAGTCCACTTGTAACTGTATGAATATGCACACTTATACATGTGCCAGAACTTTCATGCCAGTACTTATAAATATGCCCAATAGCCCAACAAGCCTCTGAATAACTGAACCTTGTGAAATAAGTCTCCCACGGACAAGAATACTCTTAAAATCCCCTCTTATCAGTGTAAGAAACATTTCAAAATAACTGCACTGTTTGAATAAACTGAACAGAAGAAGCTCAGAGTAAAAAAAAAACATTTCGAAGTAATTGCACTTTGTGAATAAACAGTGCACAGCACTCTGAAACTTTCCCAAAATGGCTGTACTTTGCTAAATAATGCTTTACAGTGCAAGAGACACCCTGTAATAGTGGCACTCTGTGAATAAACACAGCCTGCAAAACAAACTTTTTGAAATGGCTGTATTTTGGCTGTACTTCATGAAATATTTGCGCTTTGCACACAATAAACTCTTCAAATAAATGCACAGTAATAAGCCCACACTGAAAGCACTTTTTCACACTCTAGTTATGCCCTTAATACAATACAAGATAGCAGTTATGCCAAAACACAGTAGTTTGCCAAAAAACATGCAGTTGCCTTGTTTTATTTATGCTTAATGTGCTCTTTTTGACCTTTATTATATTTGTTTTGTTCATTTAATCTTTTTCATGCCCATTACACTTTTCTTGTGCTCGTTAAACTATAAACATGCTCGTTTTACTTTAAACATGCTTGTTTTGCAATTCCGAGTTAATTCTGAATCTACCTTTATCTGCTCTTTTTTTTTCAAAAAAATATAGTATTTAAATTGATTTTAACTGTGTGGAAGGAATATTAGCTGAACTGGAAGTTAGTCAGTGTTTGCTGAATTTTGTTATTTGCTAGTAATTACAGGTGTGGGGGTAGTCACATTCTTTGATTTCCTGTCCTTGCCTATTTAAGTGGTACAGTGTGAAATATTTTCTGCTTAAAAACCTCAGCTTTGGCCGTCTAAGAACTTGCTATATTCAACTGGACGTATAAGAGAATTTAAGTACCTTTATCTGCTCTTTTTTCAAAAAAATACAGTATTTAAATTGATTTTAACTGTGTGGAAGGAATATTAGCTGAACTGGAAGTTAGTCAGTGTTTGCTGAATTTTTTATTTGCTAGTAATTACAGGTGTGGGGTAGTCACATTCTTTGATTTCCTGTCCTTGCCTATTTAAGTGGTACAGTGTGAAATATTTTCTACTTAAAAACCTCAGCTTTGGCCGGCTAAGAACTTGCTATATTCAACTGGATGTATAAGAGAATTTAAGTACCTTTATCTGCTCTTTTTTGAAAAATACAGTATTTAAATTGATTTTAACTGTGTGGAAGGAATATTAGCTGAACTGGAAGTTAGTCAGTGTTTGCTGAATTTTGTTATTTGCTAGTAATTACAGGTGTGGGGGTAGTCACATTCTTTGATTTCCTGTCCTTGCCTATTTAAGTGGTACAGTGTGAAATATTTTCTGCTTAAAAACCTCAGCTTTGGCCGGCTAAGAACTTGCTATATTCAACTGGATGTATAAGATAATTTAAGTACCTTTATCTGCTCTTTTTTTTTCAAAAAAATACAGTATTTAAATTGATTTTAACTGTGTGGAAGGAATATTAGCTGAACTGGAAGTTAGTCAGTGTTTGCTAAATTTTGTTATTTGCTAGTAATTACAGGTGTGGGGGTAGTCACATTCTTTGATTTCCTGTCCTTGCCTATTTAAGTGGTACAGTGTGAAATATTTTCTGCTTAAAAACCCTAGCTTTGGCCGGCTAAGAACTTGCTATATTCAACTGGACATAGAAGAGAATTTAAGTACCTTTATCTGCTCTTTTTTTTTTGAAAAAAATACAGTATTTAAATTGATTTTAACTGTGTGAAAAGAATATTAGCTGAACTGGAAGTTAGTCAGTGTTTGCTGAATTTTGTTATTTGCTAGTAATTACAGGTGTGGGGGTAGTCACATTCTTTGATTTCCTGTCCTTGCCTATTTAAGTGGTACAGTGTGAAATATTTTCTGCTTAAAAACCTCAGCTTTGGCCGGCTAAGAACTTGCTATATTCAACTGGACGTATAAGAGAATTTAAGTACCTTTATCTGCTCTTTTTTTTCAAAAAAATACAGTATTTAAATTGATTTTAACTGTGTGGAAGGAATATTAGCTGAACTGGAAGTTAGTCAGTGTTTGCTGAATTTTGTTATTTGCTAGTAATTACAGGTGTGGGGGTAGTCACATTCTTTGATTTCCTGTCCTTGCCTATTTAAGTGGTACAGTGTGAAATATTTTCTGCTTAAACCCTCAGCTTTGGCCGGCTAAGAACTTGCTATATTCAACTGGACATATAAGAGAATTTAAGTACCTTTATCTGCTCTTTTTTTCAAAAAAAATACAGTATTTAAATTGATTTTAACTGTGTGGAAGGAATTTTAACTGAACTGGAAGTTTTCACTCTGCTCTTCAGTTAGTCCCACCCACCATCCCTGTTTTTGTTTTGGTGTTAATCTTAGTGGCCTTGCAACTGCCCGCCCCTCTTGTAAATTTGTGTTTGGATACTCCTTCTGGGCCCATCTCATTTGCTCACTCAACTTAGTGCAGTGAGATGATATTCTGATTTCAGGCACTCCTACTGTGTACAAAGAGAGCATCTGGGAAACAGGAAAAAAAAAATTAAGCTTATTTCCTGCCTTTCCTGTTAAGTGGTATAGACTATTTGTAGGCTTCTGAGCCCCCAAGCCCTTCTGTGTTGGAGGGAAGCCTTCTAGCTTAGTTTTTTTTCTTATAACTAGCCAGTTTTCTAGTTTCAGCACTCAAATCTGTTTCTTTGATCTCAGCACTTGTTCAGAAAAAAAAAAATTTCATCTGCTTTTACTGTACTTGTGTTTCTTCCTACTTTTTTTACTTTTGCATCATCTTAAAAGTACTCAATTGTATTTATTACTGCTTGGTGTAACTCATTCTAAGCCTTTTGGTTTAAACACTTGGGCTTCGGACCAGTTGTTTTGCACTGAGAGGGTTTGTGGTCTGCGCTGTAGTGGCAGAACAGGTAGCTTACATCCTTCTAGGTTGGGAACTGCTGATTGAGGGCTCAGTGTCTGTTATTCTAAAAGTGTATTAATTCTGGTTTAAGCACTTGGGCTTTCAGGCCAGTTATTTTACATTAAGAGGGTTCGTGGTCTGCACTCTTGTGGGAGGAGAGGCTGGACTCTGCCCTTCTGAGCTGGGAATTTCTGGTTGAAGGCTTATAGTGCATGCATATCTGAACTGCTTCTTACTGAAGTTGGTGCGCCTTGTTTGCTGTGGCATAGCCTGGATTCGGGCCTGCTGGATCTAGCTTTGTTTGTGTAACTTGAGCACTAATCCAGGCATTCTCTAAAGTATTCAATTGTATTTATTACTGCTTGGTAGTAACTTGATTAAAGTGTAGCTATCATTCTAAGTCTTTTGGATTAAGCACTTGGGCTTCAGACCAGTTGTTTTACATTAGGAAGGTTTGTGGCATGCACTGTGGTGGCAGGACAGGTAGTTTTCATCCTTCTAAGTTGGGAACTGCTGATTGAGAGCCCAGTGTCTGTTATTCTTAAAGTGTATTAGTTCTGGTTTAAGCACTTGGGCTTCAGGCCAGTTATTTTACATTAAGAAGGTTTTTGGTCTGCACTCTTGTGGGAGAAGAGGCTGGACTCTGCCCTTCTGAGCTGGGAATTTCTGGTTAAAGGTTTATAGTGCCTGAATATTTGAATTGTATCTTACTGAAATTGGTACACCTTGTTTGCTGTAGCATAGACTAGATCCAGGCCTGCTGAATCTAGCTTTGTTTATATGCTTGTTATTTGTTTGCTTGTTATTTCCCTGGAATGCAAATTCCACCTAATATGCGGCTTCTCAGTGCTTCTGTGGATCACTAGTGATATCTGCATTGCTTACTGTACTTATTTCCTTGTTTCACTTGAAAGAAAGTTACTGTTTGTCGTTTTTGCATTTAAGTTACCTGTAACACATTGCACTTAAGTTACCTGGCACTTGCTCACTAAAGCAATTATATAAGTCAGCACTAAAAATTAAAAGCACTACACCCTCACTCCCCACTGGCCCTGGTTTTCAATTATTAAGGAATTCCCAATATTATTCTAGCATGTCCAAATGTCAGTTGTCAATCTCCTCTCCGGTCCAGCTGGTGAATCTGGGAATCTTGAGGCAATGTTACAACTGCCTCATGTACACAGACAACCCTCTCCTCCTCCCAACAAATTCCAACACATGTGAGAGATGCAACCATATAGCCAAACTGGAGGCTAAGCTCTCTCAACTCAGTACTGGCATAACCAGTCAGGAGAAGGAAACCACACTCACTATAATTCCAGTCTCACATAGACCTACCACGACAGCAAACCAAACACATAATCACACAAAAACATACTCGGAGGCTCTAAATAAAGATCTGCTGAAGCAGCAGAGACCTCCAAAGCAGACACCCAAGCAGCCGCTACCCCAAAACAAAACACGTGCAACACATATCTCACAAAGCCAGTGTGCCAAACAGTCACAGCCCTTAAGACTAAACAACACACCTGATACACTTGTAATAGGTGACTCTATCGTCAGGCACACTGACGTCCCGCTCACCAGGCTGAACAAGGAGAGGGTCACAGTGAGCAGCCTGTAGGGCGCTAGGATCCGCCACATAACACAAGCACTCAGGTCACTCCAAGGCAAGTACAAATATGACTCAGTCATTGTCCATGCTGGTGTGAATGACCTGAGACGTACCTCCCTGGACTACATGAAAAGAGACATAAAGGAGCTCTCTGAGCATGTAGCCCAGGCCGGTATGACCCTGACCTTGAGTAGCATCTTACCCTCACCAAGAATGATGCCACAATATGAAGACAAGATGATCAATTTCAACAATTGGCTTAAGTACTGGTGTCATTCAAAGGGGATCCAATGCCTGTCAGCTTGGGATGATATGCTCGACAAGCCACGATGCTTCGCTAGGGACGGCTTGCACCTGTCACCCCTGGGCTTTCGGATATTGGCAAAGGCTCTTGCTACCCCCATAGTGCCTTTCTTAGGCAAGGCTCAAAAGACAAACCCACCTCCATAGGTATCACAAGGGATAAGAAACTAAGAGTAATGCTACTCAACGCCAGAAGTCTAAACCTCAAGATGCACGCACTCGAAACTCTCCTTAGCATGGAGAACATTGATATCTGTGCAGTAACAGAAACCTGGTTCAGGGCTCCCCAGAGCACCCCAGCACTACCAGGTTATACCTCATACCATGCTTTTCAGCCCCAAAACTTGGACCGAACCACAAAAGGAGGTGGAGTATCGATATTCATCAAAGATGCTCACACCTCCAGGTTGGTGGCAAAGCACGAAGCATCAGAGACTATCCATGTGCAACTAACAGTGGGTAAAACTGCCTTCCAGTTTATAGCCTGCTACAGACCACCCTCCCAAACCCAGGAACCCCACTCAGCCTTCCTGAGAACACTGGAAAATATGAAGGTCTCTCCAAACACCATTATATTGGGCGACTTCAACTACCCAAACATAGACTGGGAGCATTACTCTAGCTCCAACACCCTAGCCCAAAGGTTCCTAGAATTTATAAACTCAAATGCTATGGAACAACTTGTTACCACTCCCACAAGAGGGGAAAACATACTGGACCTGATCATCACCAACATGGGGACTCTATGCTCCAGACCAGAAGTGTATCCCTCACTGATAAGATCAGACCATAAACTAATCTCACTGGATATTCACATCCTGACCACACCCCCTGCCCAGAAAACCACAGTGAAAAACGTCTCTAAAGCAAATTTCACACTCCTCAAAACTGAGGTGGAATCCTTCAAAGCCCCCGGGCTTGTGGAAAATATGGCCCAGACCGCAGAATCCTTTATAAACGCATTCTATGAACACCTTCAGGAATGCATGGATCATGTGATCCGAAATAAAACCAAGACCCAATCCTCCAAAGGCAGATGTCCTGTCTGGTGGACCCCAGCCATAAACAAACTATACAATAGAAGGAGGAAGCTACTAAATGATAGAGCAAAATCCCAAAAAGGGAAGGCATCACTGATCAGTATTAGCAAAAACTACGGGCACACATAAAATTGTCTAAGGCCAGCTTTGAGAGAAAAATTGCACAGGACACTAAGGATAATCACAAGGCTTTCTTTAGTTATGTTAGGAACCTGGGTGGTAATTCCCAGATATGCTCAGAATTAGTCCAAAATGACAAAAAATACACTGAACCCATAGACATTGCCAACATCCTAGCTGACAGGTTCAGCGCAAACTTCTCCCCCCCCCACCAAAAGGGCAAATATCTATCCCAGCAGAATGCTGCCCCCCTGACATCTCAGATGCTCAGATAAGAGCCGCCCTCTCCAAAGCAAAAAACACAGCATCAATGGGACCAGATGGTGTCCCGGGCTGTGTCCTACATGAACTCCAAGAAGAGCTAAACCCAAACATAAAACTACTGTTCAGTCTCAGCCTTACTACAGGATATGTGCCCAAAGAGTGGCGTACAGCAACAGTGGTCCCTCTCCATAAAGGTGGTGCCTCAACGGATCCTGGAAACTATCGCCCCATAAGCCTGACTAGCTTGGTCTGCAAAGCTATGGAAAGGATCATCATGGACCTCATAAATAAAGATATTGGGGACCTACAAACACTGGATCCTACCCAGTTCGGCTTTGTTAAGGGCAGATCCTGCCTCTTAAACCTGGCTGATTTCTTTGAAACAGTCACCAAGGCCATTGACGAGGGAAGGTGGTCCACACAGCCTACCTGGACCTCGTAAAAGCCTTCGATACAATACCCCACTCGGGCATTATAGATAAGCTCACCAGCTTAAATATAAACCCCTATGTCACTAGATGGATTGCAAACTGGCTCAAGGACAGAACCCACATGGTTAGAATTGCTGGAGCCATGTCAGACTCCAAACCAGTTACAAGTGGTGTCCCACAAGGCTCAGTCCTGGGACCTCTCTTGTTCGGTATATATTTCTCGGAGGTACAGGCCAACACGGAAGGACTGTGGCTGACCAAGTTCGCAGATGACTGCAAACTGGGCACCATAATCGACTCTCCAGCCGACACAAGCATCCTCCAAAAGGGCCTCATAGAAACAGACAACTGGTGCCAGAGCCATGGCCTCAAGCTAAATGCCAAATAGTGTATAGTCATCCCCTTTGGCAAAAACAAAGTGCCCACAAATTACCACATAGGTGGTAATCTATTAAGTACAGAAGAAGTAATTAGGGACCTGGGGACCCAAGTTGATAGCAATCTCTCATTTGACAACCACGTGGCCAAAGTGGTTAGAAAAACATTTTATATAGCCCACCTAATCATGAAGGGATTCACATCTAGATTAGGGGACGTCATCATGCCTCTTTACTCATCCCTCATCAGGCCCATAATTGAGTACAATGCCCCTTTTGGGATGTACCTTACCAGACACCTGCAGCAACTGGAAAGATGCCAAAAGTACCTCACCAAGAGGATCAAAGGGCTCAAACAGATGCCATATGCTGCCCGGTTAAAGAAACTCCAGCTCTACTCAGTGGCATACCGCCTGTTCAGAGGCGATCTGTGCCTGATGTATAAAGCCATGTCCAACCCGGAATTAATGGACATGCTGCACCTCAGAAAATCCAAATCCCATCGAGCTACGCGCTCGAGAGACTTGAACCTCAGCACTGAAATAAATAGGACATGCTGGAGGGACAGATTCATAACTCAGAGGCTCCTTTCACTCTGGAATAAAATCCCAGTCCAGGTTAGGCAGAGTCCCTCATTGACTCTCTTCAAGAGGAATCTTGATGAGTGGATGGGAGATCGTAGGTTTACCCCGGGTATCACTTCTGTGTCACTGTTAGACAGAGGCACAGTATACTAACCTCGAAAAAGGGAATAGCAAAATAAATTTAAAATGGGTGGCGAAAGCCAAACACATTCTGGCTAGGCTTATAAATGCCATAGGGCAGATAGCCTAGTATGAACCTATGAACCTATGAACCTATCTGCTTTTCTGATAATCATTTTATCAAATATCATAATTTCAAAAATTTCATTTAATTAACTTTTTGTACTTGTTGCTTGTTTAATAATGCATTTTGTGCCCTTGTAATGCTCCATTTTTTCTTTTTTAATAAATAAATCATTTGTGCAGGTTTTCCTTACATTTGGTTCATTTCTGGCCATTTTTTTTACTCACTTCACTTAGTTTACCTTCAGTGTTAACTCTGCACCTCTAGCTTTGAAAAGCAGTCTCTGAAATCCCACTTCTGACACCATTTTACTTATTTGGTTAGGATGAAACAGATGAACATATGTGGGTTCTGTTCAAGCAGCTTTATTCTGTACAAATACATCAGGATTGAGGCTCAATAACTTTAACTTAGATAAACTTGTAAACCAACTATCTATCACACTCATACATGCTCACTCCCTGGTTGCACTCACACAATGGCACTGAAGCTAGCATGTGTTGCTATTTATATGCACGGGCTGTCCTTGAAATGTTTCTTAAAGGTACAAGACACACACTATTCTACACATAGCAATCCTGTTTAAGTCGGAGTACAAAAGATAATGTGGTTTTGCATGGAATGCCACAATTATCACCACGGCTTAACATATAATAATTGTCATAGCTCTCAGTCTCTTAGTGCAAGACATCTATACAAGCCCAACATAATGGGGGGAAAATGACCCAGAAATAGGAACAGATCTGACATATTTGCAGTTTAAAAATGTGCTAGAATAACAAGAGGTTTGTGTTAAGATACATTATCTGAAGGATTTGAAGTCTGAAACTCAAATATATGCAATTATTAAGTCACATCAGTCATGAGATCATCCCAGTGATATGGCTGAAAAGCACTCATTTGATAAGGATCACACCAAAGGATATAAAGGCAACAATCTGGACATTCTGTGAAAATCTGGACAGTTAAGAAGTATGATTATGTATTTGGTCTAAACACAGTGCAGGACAGTATATACAGTACAAAGTATTATGAAATCCCATTCCTGGTATTCTGTACTGAAATTGTGCAAATGAACTATAAGGGTACATGGCCTACCATGTAAAATAAACACTCAAGGGAAGTGTTTATTGAATAGGAACACACAGATGAATGGTAGGAATGAACACAGGCAAAGAGCAAGTCAAACAGCCTAATGTACAGCAGATGAGGGCATTTCAATGGAAGACAGTTGTAGCAGCAACACAAATCACATAACCATATAGTACAGAAGGGACTGCTTAGAGAAAATGTGTGCTATGTGACTGTCACACAACAATGCAGAAGATGTCTGTGTGAGATAAGCATTGTTACATGAGCACTGCAGAGGACATCTATCAGGGATGTTATATTCAATTGGGGTAGGGTACATATTGTGAAGCTATGAAAACTGATTTGTTTGAATATGAGTATAATCTCATGAGAGGTCTCCAGCAAGTGGGACACAGGTAAAGGCTAATGGACATTAAAAGAAGCAAGCACAATCATGAACAATATCAGAATAATACCACCAATAACCCCATGTCTCAGACAAAACATATGCGATTTAGAGTGATCAGAGATGATTCTGCACAAACACACTAGTACAACTATTATGATATGTCCACACTCTATGAGGGTAGCCACACACACTGTCCTCCACTGTAACATCTGCTGGAGATGTTAGGAGGGACACTAGTATACCTATATGTGACACTATGATCAATACTGGTTAGTTGACTGGTAGACATGGCATATATATATATATATATATATATATATATATATATATATATATATATATATATATATATATGTGACAAAGGTAGTACACTTCAGTTACACATCATTGGAAGATGTGTAGGGAGGTACATTTACTTATGTATTTATTTATTTGTCACTTATTAACCTAGTTAGTCTAACTGAGCCAATGGCCCACTTTCAGTAGAGACCTGAGAAGAAAATCTCCAAAATAAGTCAAATATTACATAAATTTAAAACTGAACCAGTTAAACATTTACATAAATTCAAGATGGTACAAATTGAAAATTAACAATTGCATAGAAAATGTATACAATATAAAATGGCAAGTTATAAAGAAAAGTGATTGACATGAGTAAGTAACAGAAGATGAAATGCCTATGTACGTATAGAACAAAACAAGTTAATACCTATGTTAGCATTACAATGTATTACAGAAAAGCTATCAAGATAGGCAACATAGCACAGATGTGTTGCTATTTGCATAAAATATATGTACAGTGAAGCATCTGATAGCTTCTCATCAAACTGATAGAATTTTTTCAAAGTATTTATCTAAGAGATAAAAGTTTTAGGGTAGGGGGATTGATTAGGTAGGGTTCCTGGCATGTGCGGAAGCTTGATTTTGAAGATAGTTTTTCAGTTCTTTTTTTTTTAAGCTGTTAGAGGATGTGATATTTTGACTATTTGCGGGAAGTTTCTTCCAGGCTTGGGAATCAGTGCTTTTGTATAGTAGTTTGCCTATGTTTTTATTAGGTTTGTATATGTCAAGAAAGAGTTGAAGGAGGTACATAAAGAAGGGTGCATTGTTCTCAGTTACTGGTATGATGAAGGCTGTGAACTGCAGAACTATGAACTCTGATGTGGATGTCCATCACATACTCACTAGTTGTGTTACATACAAGGGAGTAGTCAGCACTGTGACCATATGCTGGTGGATGTTCTACTTACCATCTACGCCACAACAAAGGTCACATACCTACTGGAATAAATATAGGGTGTGATACCTACTGTGAAGAAATTAGACACTGTTATTTGTCCTAACATTTCTGGGTGAGGTTTTATATATAATCTTAGATTAACCCATGTATTATATGCCAGCATGACTAGCTATGATATTGTAAATATGTTCTTACATGTTGATTTATGACTTGTTTGTACAGAATGTTTTGAAGACTTGAACAGCATCCTTTTACATTTCTAATTGCACATGTTTGTGAAGAAAGATTCTAAAGGCAAATTGTTTCAGATTCAGCTGATCTGCAGATGATGTATTCAGAATGTCGATAGTTGCTGTGTGTTACTGTCCGAAGCTGAAATACAGAAAAGAAGTTTAGAAATCAGCTGTTGGTTGCTTTTCAGAAAATGAAATGAAAATTAGAACTAGAACAATTATGACAGTTAGGCTAGTCTATAAAAGAGCTTGCTGAAGACAGTTAAAGTCAGTTGTCAGTTACAAATGTCAGTTGTCAGTTAACAGCCAGTTAGTTGTGAGCTGTTCATTGATGTAATGTCTAGTAGATACCCAAAATAACTCACCAAGAGCTGTAAGCCTGCCTTTGCTCTGTTGTAGTAATTTAGTTTAGATCAGGGACGGTGTCCTTTAGTCAGATAGGAAAATTATTGCTAATCAGTTAGATTAGTTACAGTTTTTTTCTGAATACTGGATTTCTATCCTACATTATTGATTTTATATTCCTGGTGAT